>NC_132851.1:22760000-23060000 GCF_048164855.1 Canis lupus baileyi
AAAACATGATAGTGCACTGTGCTATTTGCCACTTCTGGTACCATTGAAAGGACTTAGGATCTGGGCATGAAAAGACATAAATTCCAATCCTGCACCTAACACTAACTAGCTCGGTGACATGGGTAAGTACTATATCGTTGTGGGTCTTTATTCTCAAGAATAAAGTAGTGATAAAATAATAGTTGATCTAACCATCACTCCACTGATATTATCCTGTGAACCATCAAAACTATACCACTCTCCTCCTCTAGTGTCAAAAAGAAAACTACAGGGCCCAAAACAGGGTCACTTAAGTGGAGTCCCCAAACCGGGTTCTAATACCTAATCTAATTGCAGTTTCAGCCTCTCCCAGAAATGTAGTCTTAACGGTCAGTCAGGAATTTTCCATTCAGAGCAATGAGTCTGCCACTTGGGCCCTCTCCATCCCCCAGAGGAAGATGAGGTAATCTGCATAAGACTTCTTCCACTTCTGTCTAAGGGAAAGGGGCCTTGCTGGAACACTCCTTTCCTTCAGCTAATAACTTTCTTGCCCTACTCCCCTTCTTACAAAAAGCTTCCATTTTTATAAGTCCTTAGAGCTCCCCTCTACCTGCTACATGAGAAGGTGCCCAATTCATGAATCATTCAATAAAGCCAATTAGATCTTCAGATTCACTCAGTTGAATTTTGTTGCTTCGTGCTAGGCTTTCACCCCATAATACCTATTAAGTGTACAAAGGAATAAACTTAGACAATAAAAAAAAAAAGAACACGTTATACTTTCTTATCAGTGTTGTGATATCATTGAATTTATTCAATTTCAAATCAACATGTTTTGGTGAAATGTCTGGTTTCTGTGACTCACATAGAGACTGTAATTATAAATTAATGTTATCGAAAATTTCTACCTATCATGTTTATTTCCCGAATGAACATTCTATGAACTCTTTCTCAACGATAATATTGTCACATGCTTTCTAGTTTGCAAGCAAACAGGTTTGGAGAAATGAAGCCATTTGCTTTGGCTGATCCATTCAGCTGATAACTGGCAGTGGAGCTGGAGCTGGAACACAGATCTGCTGGCTCATCTGAATGTTCTCTGCTCTGTGAGGACAAGATTGTGAATCTCCTAACCTCACAACCAATATTCTCCCTGTCGCTTGAACTGCATTAAATTGTTAAAAAACTAAAACAACTGGCCATGTATCTGGAGTGATAGAGGTGAAGGGTCAGGATATAGTGGAATTCAAGCACTGAAAGAAGGATCAGAATGGGTAATCTTTAAGGCACAGCCCAAGTCTGAATGTCATTAGCTCAATGACAAAAATATACTTTCTTCTCATTTTGTTGAAGTGATTTTTAAAAAGTTTTTGTTGTTCTTTGCTTTTGTTATAGGAAAGAGAGAAACAAGACTGAGAAAGATAAATTCAAGGACACATCTGTGAAAAAGCTTGCCACTGCTATTGACCATTGCCAGGAAATGTCACAAAGTCCCCAAACCTTCTCAATCTGTGAATCTATCACCTGCCCCATCATCTATCCAGGGGTTACAAAATCCGTGGCCTCTAGAAAGATTTTTGTCTCTATGGCTGAAAGATAGAAGAAGAGACATTTAGAAGTATTTGTTGTGACAAATTTTTGTCACTAAAATGGAGGATGACTGGGACATTAGAATAGTTTTTAGTGGCCACTGCAAATTTTGGTTATGGGCATGGGATACATCTGTTTTTTTTCTCCTCCAGCAAAGTCATCAGGTGGAAGCATTAATTGATTTGAAGATATATAAAACAACTCTAAGGTACCATTCTTCAAATGCTCACTATGATAACAAAAATATTTAAGATTAAGGATATTGTGTTTGAAAAAGAAAATTTCATAAATATGGTAAAGATACATTTAAGAGGAGTCACACTGCCAGGAAGGAAAGAAATAATCTCTTCCAGCAAAATACAAAAGTGACCAGTCAGAATGCCAGTAAAGAATAGTCTATAAGAACAATGGAAATGTCCAGATGTGTTAAGGAGATCAGTTACTATTAAGCTATAACACAGGCAGAGGTAAAATGGGCAAAAAATATTTATACTTTCCAGGTATAAATAAAATCAATGTCTAGACAATCTCTGCATTTAAAGCTGACTTCTATTTTAACATGATTATAGATATTGTCATCATACATGCCAGTTTTTATAGACAAAGCCAATCTTAAATATTATGTTATGTTGAATGAACCATTACCAAAGTTTCAGTATTTCAGCAAAATGTAACTGATCAAAGTAATACCACAAACCTTTAAATGGAAATAAACTTAAATCAAAAAGATTAATAGCTGAGAAAAGGAGGCACATAGCTTAAAGAAATATCTCCATTTTTCAGACATGTGTTCACAAGGCACACACACAATAACTATATTGTATATGTTTCTAATTCTAAGTGTGTGCAGGTAGCATGACTCAGATCCTATGATTAGAAAAATACTAAGTATAAATATCCTCACAGTTATAACTTCAGTGATTGACTTAAAGTGAAATTATAATACTGGTGACTTTAACAGTGCTATTGTATTTACTTTAGCTCCAGTTTAAAATTATTTTAAGAAATTTGAAACATATTGGACTAGAAAGTCTCATTTTATAGTCCGTGTGAGTACAAAAAGAAAAACAGTGTATCATCAGTAAGGATTTTCAAATGTACTATCCTTCTTCAAAGAAATGTAGAAATCCGTAGGGAACATTTTTGCACTTAATATTGCAATGGAATGAACATTGCTCAGCCTGGGAAAAATATTATCACATCACATAATCAAAGACATGCAGTTATCTGACAGCTCCATAACATCCAGAAATCCAAGAAGACATTTTTTTAAAGATTGTTTAAAATAGAGCCTAAAGTAAATGAAGCATTATTTGAATGACATTTTAAAACTCAGAGTTTGAGTTTAAAACCTTGGATCAAAGAGTTTCATACCTTCAATCATATTTAGATAGAAAAATAGGGAAACATGCCTAGAAAGGTAGCTTGAGCCATTGAATGGATAATTTTAAGTATCATATAAACAAATGTGTGCTTAATACTTTTCATTCATCAAAGAGTTATTGAGCACCTGCTATGTCACAGGCACTGTGCTAGGGTGTTGGGGCTATAGCATGGCCACATTCTACTCAGTTCCTGCTCTAATGAAACTTACATTCCAGTAAGGACACGATCAGTGAGTTAAAGAGGAAATATTTTGAAAGTACAAAGAATGGGTATAGATAACTCCCACAGGCAAATGGAAGCCAAAAATACTGTTTCAGCATAAAAAGAGGAACATCCAAGATTTGGAAGTGTTTACCACAACTATCCTCCCCACATCCAAATTCAGAAGTTGAAAGAGACACAGGAGGTAGATAAGTGGAAATGAAAATTTCAGCTTTATCACTATATTAAATTTGCACTGATGAAGTAGTTCAACCAGGTCCTGCTACTGGACTTCCTAAGATCCTGCATCTATCAGGTAATACCCCAGTGTTTCTACTTTTACTTCCAAGCATCCATGGACTTGTTCTTGGAGGTCTGCAATTTCCTCAAAAGACAAAATCATCTATCATTAAATCTTTAATTTGAATTTTATTGGCCTTAAAATTTTTAATAATTGGTAATTTTGTAATTTCATAATTTATTTTAGTCATTTAAGAACTATAAGCATGAGTTTATAACTAGATTATATGCATAATATAAAAGTGGAAAAAAAACATCAATTCAAGTCTGTGTGACTCTTTTAAATGGCAAATACAGGGCTTATATTTGAAAACTGTTACTCCACAATGCTTCCAAGAACACATTGGTCTGATAGAAAATTCCACAAACAGTGTGGTTTCTGAAGAAGTGACTAAAAAAAACTGAGATTTTCATTTGGGGCTTATTTCAATAATAATATAAGAAATGCAAAACAACAACATTAAACAATGATGTATCAGTAACTGGAGCCAGATACCCTGGTTACAGGCTAATGTAAAAATGTATGACAAGATAGACATTAAATGTAGTCAACTCTCATAATTCTAGTAAAGCAATGATCTCAAGGTTAATAAACATCGAAATGATTGATAATTCTTTTTAACTTTAACTGCCCATAGAACAACAGAATAGGTGTCTGTGGTTCCTCCTGAGAATTAAATCCCCATGTAGAAATGGCTATGAAAAAATATATTTAGTTTCTTAAAAAATATATTCAGTGTCTTAAAACTAGGATTTATGTATATATATATATATATATATATATATATATATATATATTATATGCATGAGCAAGAGAACAATAAAAAGCAAAATTTCTCCAAGTCTCACCATTCTCCATGAGTGTGTTTATTTGCTAATGGGTTGACAGTCCAGCACTCTGCTGCCATGGAGTATTCTTAAAGAGAGTGAAACTAAAAAATAATAATAATAGAGACGGAAACTAAGTCTACAATACTTAGAATATAAAATCCTGATGAACATCAAGAAGTTTTATATCTGGACAGCCAGACTATTTCCTGCTTTATCTCTCTATTCAGAACAATCACTAGCAGATGAGGTAAAAATCTGGGTTGAGGGGTGGCAGGAAGAAAACCAAGTGAGCAGAAATAGCCACCTGGGACAAACATTTCACAGTGAATGTTTAAGAAAAAACTAACTTTATCCACCTAACTTTCTAGTTACATTGATTGGTAAGTTGAAATCTAACAACAGTCATCTAGCATATACCAAATTGATAGCCACTCTAAAATGACTAAATATTCTAATAAAATAGTTATAAAATTGATCAAAAAATACCTACAAGGGACATCAGATTTTTAGCTTTGAAAATCTGTTTACCCACTGAAGGTTTCAACATCTGATGCAATAACAGAATATAAAACATTAATAACCCCAGGATGCCATGTTTAAATGGAATATTTGACAAGTCAAAATAGGGAGAAAGGATGTCCCATTCTTTCGAAAAATAGGAACATGTTAACAATCAGTACTTTTGATGGGCCTAGTTGATTGGTTTTCTCCAAGGGAACTGCTTTTACAACAGCTTTTGACTGATGGGTTTTACCATCCTGAGTTTCTATCCCTGGACCTGAAGATTCATCATCCAAACTCATACATTTTCTCAAAAATGGGCAACCCCAGACACTGAGCATTATATTCCAAATAGGATTGTGGGCAATGACTATTTTCCAAAATCCCAGAATCTGAAGTCATCCATCAAAGCACCCTCGGGGATTTCCAATCTTGGTAGCTATCTACAGGAAGCTCTTGTGTACCAGGCTCCAGGCACGCTGTGAAACAGCACTCTCTGTGTGCTGAATGATGAAGAACTCAAACCTCAGACTCTTATAGGCTTGAGTTTTACTCCTGGTGTGTGATTCACAAAGCTTTATGAAATTAAATAAGTCACTAAGTCTCTCAGCCTGTGACCTCATTTTTAAAATGAGGATAATACCTACCTTGCATGGTAAATACAAGGCTTAAGTTACATATGGAGGCACTTCAAGTAGCTACAACAGGGCATCAGAAGGACAGAGAGTTGCTGGAGGTCAGCTCCAGCCCTGCCTGCTGGTTAGCAGAAAGCAGAGATCCTGGCATATCACTCCATTCCACACGGATCTGTCACCAGAGATTTGCCATTGACACCACACATGAAAATGAAATCCAAGTAAAGAAATGTAAAACCTCCACTACAAAAAGTAGAAAAATTTAGGTGGATAACTATGTGATCTCTAAGTGGCTGTGAGATTACAGGGAGGATTTTTTTAAATATGTAATTTCCTCTATTTCAAAGTTTTCTATTATGCATTTTTTATTTTTCAAACTGAAAATTAAAAAGCAAAACCACTACCAAAAACATACTGATTGTGGGGGGTTAATAAAACTTGTATAGTAACCTTCTGACTTTTTTCTTTTGTACTTTCTTCATCTGAGAAAGTTCTCATGTGTATGTGTTGTCCTATTATCTGACAGAGCAGCCTGGCAAAGTTTTCACTATTCTAGATCTATTCCTTCCCTGCTCCTTTGCACAGTCTTGATCACCTTTCTCTAGTCATTGCCTAGACAGAGCACAGAATGCACATGACTCTACACATGCATTTTTCATTGGCCTCATGCCTCAACCATGGAAGCCAGGTGTGGCTTCCACCAGGGCCTACTACATATACACAGTTCTGATCTGCCATTAAAACCTTAATACTTGTGAAATCTGCTTTCATCTAGAATAGTTCTATACTTGGATAGATCCTCAAGCTACCTAATATTGATTGGAACCCAGAAATATTTCTATTGATAGTGGTGGCAAGACAAAATCTTTTTAGACCTATACTTAACCGAGGTACAACAAAAGGCTATATAAACTGTACACCCCTAATATCAAAACACCTGCCAAAAAAGCTTTGGCTGGAGTGCCTGGGTGGCTCAGCTGGTTAAACATCTGATTTGATTTCAGCTCAAGTCATGCTCTCAGGGTGGTAAGATTGAGCCCCACAACTGACTCTGCATTTAGCATGGAGTCTGCTTCTCCCTCTTCCACTTGTGAGAAAAGAAAGAAAGAAGAAAAAAGAAAGAAAAGAAAGAAAAGAAAAGAGAAGAGAAGAGAAGAGAAGAGAAGAGAAGAGAAGAGAAGAGAAGAAAGAAAAGAGAAAAAAGAAAAGAAAAAAGAAGAGAAAAGAAGAGAAAAGAAGAGAAAAGAAAAGAAAAAAGAAAAGAAAGAAAAGAAAAAAAAGAAAAGAAAAAAGAAAAGAAAAGAAAAGAAAAGAAAAGAAAAGAAAAGAAAAGAAAAGAAAAGAAAAGAACAAAGCAAAGCTATGGAGTTAAGCATGTTCCTGCAAGTAACAGCACAAACTATATAGTACTCAAAATATCTCTACAGTCATATGCAGACTAAAAGAAATTTCCATCTTTGTTTATAATCTTCTTAGACCTAGGTTCTTTCTTAAGTATATAGTTATCGAGAGGATTGGGAATGTAAGTAAAGCTTTATCCAGACTTAGGAATGAATTTAAAAAGACAGTGGGTATTAGAGTGGAGACTATGAAATTCCTAGAACCTTATCCCAAAATAAAAATATCATTTTAAAACACTTCTAATGGAAAATTTTGAGGATTAACATCTAGTTCTGATAGTATGGCTGCCTTTGGACAATTGAATGTCTATCATTAAAGTGAAATATATAATACATATACATATGTATATATACATATATTAAAACACTAATGGATAAGATTAAATAGATAAGATTTAACACAAACACACACATTTACACACATAGCATTTAAACTGGAGAACTCTAAAAAAGAAAAGGAATTTTTAAAATAACCAAAGTACAGATTACCTAAAACCTATTGGTTATTATATTGATAGCTGACTTCTCAAGAACAATGGAATCCTGAAGGTAATGGAATGCTATCTTTAATGAGTGGAAGGAAAATAACTATACACCAAGAAGTCTATAGTCAAGAAAATTATCTATCAAGAACAAATACAAAATACGGATATTTCAAAAAGAGACCTGAGAACCAGAAGAATGTAAATTAAAAATTGACAATGGTAATTTTTAAATACTGTAATTATTTACAATATTATATTCATAAATAATTATAATATAAAGTTAGTCCTGGCTTTGCACAAAAGTGCAGGATCATAAAAATGACTGTGCAAGCAAAAATCTCATGAAGTGATCTTAATCAATGGGAAAATTGTAATTGTTCCATGACCCTTAAAACTTGTCAAAACATTAACTACCTTCTTCCTGTCACTTATAAATAAGGAAGTGAAAAAAAGAAAAAGGTTATTTAGTACAGTATAATTGAAAACATTAGAAACACTGAGAAATGATGTGTTTTCTGGTAAAAGCTTATCAAGATTTGTTTAAGCAATACTTTGCCTTTACATTGTATAACTTACAGAATGAACATCTTTGTTACCCTTGCCAACTTGTATACTTGTAATTCTGGATCGTCTTCAAACATTTTATCCATTGTGCTTTAGGGGTTGTTCTTTGCCAGCCTCACCTCCCCCTAGGACATCTTTCATCACAACTATTTTTTCATTTATGCTGACAAGTTCATCTACACTAAGTTCCTCTAACTTTATATATATCGTCTCAAATGGCAAAACAGGTCAATGTTCTAAAAGCAACTATTTGTTTTATATATGGTTCAAATTTTACTTGCACCCTTATTTTGTCATCTCTGTTACTATTCCATCTTAATTGGCCAATTCCGCTTTTGGTTATCTATTTTTGTAAAACGTTATATGACTATATCACTGAGAGAAAAGGAGTAACTCAACAAAATGCTTTGCTCTCTGTAAATCAACTGAATGGATGTGCTGTGAGCCATCACTTAGACTTTGAAAGAAATGATGTGACTGATACTAATCATGAGTCTGCATTTGTTATTAACAGTCACTTGTGCAATTAACAGCGAGCAGAAAGTTTATATTTTATGCAATTATTCACAGTTAATATAACATGGTAACTGAAATTTAAAATGTGTTGATGAGAGACTGGTGTTAACCCTGACTACTGCAATTTGTACATATTGAAAACATTCAAAGTGAAAATTGCCTACATGTGATAATATATATTTTCTATAAGATTTTCTATATTTTCTACAATGAACATAATATTGTGATAAGTGAAACAATTTTCAGAAAAACAAAAATTAAGAGTATATACACCACCAACAGTCATTCAGAAATATAATTAAAGGATTGTGCTTCTGAATAAAACAAAAGGATACTAAATGGGAGATATGAGATACAAAATGGAAAGAGAAAAAAGATTGTAAATGTATTTATGTATCTTTTTTAAATGATTTTATTCAAAATGTATGCAGGAGCACATGATAGAATCTAAACAAAAATTTCTTTATTTTAGAAAGGTTGTCATCAGGGATAAGTTGTTCTAATATCCTTATTGTACAAAAGAATTAAAATATGATCATTTTGTTAAATATTACATGTATGTTAAGAAAGCTGTAGTTGGCATTAAAAGGACAGATATGTGGCATGTACATTTCAAAAAATAGAGGGAAAAGAGAGGAGATATTAGAAACTTAATCTAAAGAAAACAATCCAAAAAAAGCAAGAGAGGAGATAAATATAAAGAGAAAAAAATAGGAAAAAATGCAGAGTAAAAAGGAAAAATATTTCACAACGCATGAAGATTAAATATAATGCATACGAAAGTAATCTTTGTGTTTCAGACCTCTCTCAGGTATTTGGTTAATGTAAATTTAATCTGAATCAGGCAGTTCATCATGCTTATGTAATGAATAAGGATCTCTCTGCTTCCATATTATCTGAGATAGAGTTTAGAGCCAAACTAGACTTCAGATAAAGTGAATGCAATATTTATTCTACAACAATGAAATGTCCAATTTCCTGAGAAACAGGTAAGATCTCTTTAACATGTAGAATTTGAATGTATTATAATTATACTTCATGGGCAAACATTTTGGAGTAAGGTCTAATAGAATCCCTGATGCTCCACCTGGCCAGACATGATTATAATCCTAAATTACTAAAACACATAGGACTCTGACTCTAAAAGTTACCACTAGAACTCTTCACAGTGCTATATGCTTATCCGGTAGGAAAATACACATACAGTGCCTCTCTATCCTTTCTTACAAATCCTAAGATTTGGAGCAAATAAAGTTTGGTCCTCCTTTGATAATGACGAGGATTCCTACCTTAGTCTGGTTACCAGATCTAGTCAGTTTATGTACCCCAAGTTCAGAGTGAGTTTCTAAAAATCACTCAACACAGTATATTGGGTTAGAATGGACAACTAGTATAAAGCCCAAGGAAAGTTAAAATCATTAAATTTGGGAAAAGTAGATATCATGAGGTAGACAAAAGAATTTTGATTGCTTATCCTAGAAAAAGAGAGGGTTCAGCATGGAATGTAAGACACTTAACATAAATTCTCCACCCCACAGAAGACTAATGGTTGATATTAGTTTTTTGGTTTTCATTTGAGATATACATGGCAGTGATTTTTATAAGGCATCTACCATAGATTCCTCAATGTAAAATTGAAAAAAAATGTGAGTTCCAAAACAAACTTCTTTCTCTGAAGTCATTTAGGAAAAAAGAAAAGAACTACTTTTTCTTTTTTTTTTAATTTTTATTTATTTATGATAGTCACTCAAAGAGAGAGAGAGGGGCAGAGACATAGGCAGATGGAGAGGCAGGCTCCATGCACCGGGAGCCTGACGTGGGATTCGATCCCGGGTCTCCAGGATCGCGCCCTGGGCCAAAGGCAGGCGCCAAACCGCTGCACCACCCAGGGATCCCAGAACTATTTTTTCTTGATTGCATATTTATTATGTGACAAACTTTGCCACATAACATAGGGACATATCTGCATCTAGCTATATCTTTATGTAATAAATATATATAATAAAACTTCAAAGCAACCCTTTGATAATGAAGAATTAATTCCATTTATAATAGAGGAAATGGAGAATCAGATTTAGCATTTAGCACTTTGCCTAAGTTCATACCACTATACAATGGAGGATCCAAGACTCAAACTTACGTCTCTCTTACACCACTTCCCCATGCTGCAGGTGTGTTTGGGCTAATTTCACCAACTTCCCACCTCCAAGTAAGAGGCAGAATGGTGTACAACCTATAAGCTTTTCAAACGTGCTTTTAAGATTCTTCTGGTACAGAAAGCAGCAAACTTTTTCTGTAAAGGTCAGATAGTACTTTTACACTCTGCAGGCCATGTGGTCTCTGTCACAACTCTACTTCATTGTTGCATGCAGAGAGCCATGCAATCAAAAAGGAATGAGAAAGCTGTGTTCCCAAAACTTAGAGGCACTAAAATTTGCATTTCATGTAGTTCTGAGGCATCATGAACTATCATCTCTTTGATTTTTTTTCTCCCAACCATCTAAAAATGAACAAAACATGCTTAGTTCATGGGCCATGAAAAAAAAAAAAAAAAAAGAAGGCAATGGGTTGGATTGCATTCATGGGCCATAGTTTACCAATCCCAGCTCTGGGAAACACTTACAGGAAGGCATTGGCCTCCGCAGCTTTTACTGCCCAGTTTGTGGAGAACCAAAGCAGTCTTCCTTGGCAAAAGAGTTTAGCAAAATCTGGACTAAAGCCTATTGGAAATCAAACCATTTTAATGAATAGTCTCCCTTTGTCTGTGTCTGGCAAGGTTGTTTGCAGCAGGCTTGTTCTTTGAATCAACTTTAGCAGTTGGAGTGTAAATACACTAAGCATTGGTTCATTAGCTTCACAATAAGGATCTCTTAGCATCAAGGATTTAACAGTCTGAAAATAGCCTCTGGCTAGAAAGAATGGGAATTCAGTCTTTAATCCTAAATTCTTCGGAAAAACTAAAATGCCTGTATAAATACAGGTCTTTGAGAAATCACTTGTCAAAGATAAGTATTTCTGGAGACAACATGAAATTCATGAAAATGGAAGTTTGACAAGTATGGGCATTCTTGAACTTGGGGATTTTCAAAGGAGATAGGCGGTGTTTCTTAAGAGGTTTGGGGATTTAGAGAAAGGCACATTATCGTCAGAATCGAAGTCCTCCGTGGTGTCGGATCCTTTCAGTTGTAATTCAAACAAAACTTGAGACTAATGATTCAAGCCCTGTGTGGTTCACAGCAGGAAAAGTCTTTAGAATTTTAGGTTTACCAGTTTGTTCATATCATAAGAATTTTGGCATGGAATCAGAGCATAAAGCCCCAACTCTACTTTAGCTTCCACCTGTTGAATTAAAAGCATCTACCAAGAACAGCTTGAGATTTGCTGCTTCCTCGGAAATCAGAGTCCTGGCCCCAAACCAAAGTTTTATTCAACAGCTACCAACATTAGCAACCCTGCTAAGGAGGCATTGGGGCTACCTACTGCTTATGCCTCTGGCAAGAGGCACGAGGCCATTATTGGCCTTAAATATCCCTGCCATCCATTCAATAAACATTTACTGAATGTGTTCTGTGCTACTACAGATGGATAGTACACTTTATTACTACCACACAAATAGTCCCTTTTTGCATTCAGGTGTTTGATATATTGTCTAGATGACGGATTCAATTAAATAAGGGAACTAGTGACTTCCCAACAAAAGATTTTTGTTGCCAAACTTGGATATTTGGCAAATGTACTGTCAATATTGGCGTGGCTCCTCTTCTTGTAGGAATTCTTATGCTTATAAATCGCTAGCAACTCTTGAGCACTACCTTTGTGCCAGAAACTCATTTTCCCTATGAGAGAAGTGCTAATGTGATTCGGATTTTACAGATAGGCAATTGAGACTGAGAAGATAATTGGCCTAGATTGCACAGAAGGGACCAAATTAAGCCCCAAACCCATTTCTTTTTGACTCAAAACTCTATGGACATGGGCACTGCTCAATGCAACCTCTTAGCCCACAAGCTGTTAATGTTTCTCATTGGAAAGCCAACCAGAGGATGATCATTTTCACCAGTTCATGGATTCTCTTTCACAAAGCTCTACCACTCCAATTCTACTTCATTCACTTCAGGAGAAACAAGGGACTTTCAGAGACATATTCAAATCCAAAAGTCAGGAGAATATAAGCAACTGAACTAGACCTTAGGTAAATAAGCCTCCAGAACACCTCACTTTTACTTTTTCCTTCCCTGGTATAAACTGTATATGCGCTCCATTTGTCAATTTCCAGCCCTGCCCTGTCCTTTCAGCATTTTCCAAGCATGCCTCTTGCTGTGTCCTTGGAGTTTAGGTCTTTCTTCTGGGTAGTAGAGGAAGAATGGTAGAAACTGAAGAGGAAGAACAAGGATTCATTAAGCACTTAGACAAGAACATGCCAAGACTACGATCAAAGATGCAAACTTGTGCATTAGCCAAACACGTAATACATTTGAAAACAAAAAGTCCCTATGTTGAGGGTGGTGTAGGAGAAGGCAGTAAATGTCTCCTCTGTTCATGTTTTTTGGTGTTTTGTTTTGCTTTGCTTTTATAGAAATCAAATCATTCTCTGTAAGAATGTGCTTAATAACAGGGTGGGGTCAACACATCCAAATACAGATAAGTTAAGCACCAAAAAACATATAGGTTCAGCCAAACACAACATTCAATCAAGTTTCAATTTAAAAACGCTTAAAAACAGCGCTCCTTAGTTCAGTTTGTTGTGTCTTCTGAATATTTTTTCTTTGACATATCTGTTGTATAGAACCCATGAAGTCATGTTTGTACATTCTGTGGAGTTTGGATCAAATGTTAAAGTCAAATGTTGAGTCTTTCTCAACAAAGTGCGCAGTAAATAATTGTATATCATCAACTAATAAGGTAAAACAGGACATACACAGGAACCCATGGGCCTGTTTTAAATAAAGGAGGTTTTTCTTTTTTTAAAATTGATCCTTTTTTAAAGGGATCAGTTTTATTTTTTAAAAAAGCCTCAGTTTCTAATATTTAAAAATACACATAAAATTTAGTTTGCTGCCACACAGAAAACATCATTTAAGATTGTGTTGAGCCCCAGTCCTCTGAAGCTGAATAGATACAATGCATATAATCCAGTTCAATATTATGTCCAGCCTGGTAAACAAATGTACTTTACATATCAGGCCCCTCAAGAATTTGAGTTTTACAACCTCTGATGCCAAAACAGAAGGTAAGACTTTTCATGAAAGTATGTACTCCACCTGGGGGAAAAGAGAAAGCTTTAGAATTTTAGAACAACTCTGGGAAATTTTACATCATAAAACAGTTTCCCCCTCTGCCTACCCTTTCCATCCTTTCCATATTAACTCCCTAGTTTAGAGTTGCTTCCATTAAGAGATCATATCCTGGGGCACCTGGGTGGCTCAGGGATTGAGCATCTGTCTTTGGCTCAGGGCGTGATCCCCAGGGTCCTGGGTTGGAGTCCCTCATTGGGCTCCCCCCAGGGAGCCTGCTTCTCCTTGTGCCTGTGTCTCTCATGAATAAATAAAAATCTTAAAAAAAAAAAAAAAAAAAAAAACAGATTATATCCTCTGGGTTGACAGGAAAAGTCTGAGAACATCCATAATTACTTGAATCGGCTAAGAAATAGACAAATTTGATTATCTGTTCTATATTCAGAAAATCTATCTCAAGGATCACTGAAAGATAGTTCAGTTTCCAATACTGATCTATACTGGCAGAGAGCAGGTAAGAGGATCGAACACCTCTTGTGCTGATTCTATCACTGGGATAGTAACTTCTATATAATGTTTGGAAAGTTTTGTAAGACAGGAAAAGTTTTCTCTTACAGAATCTTATGTAGTCCAAATGTCAGAGATAAACACACAGCTGCTTTGTTGGATATGAGGAGGAACTTTCCACCTCTCCTGGAACACTTTGCACAATCCCTAGGGCACAACAGATAAGAGGGAGAACCATGGGGGAAAAATATGCATTTTAGTTTCAGGTCACTTTCAGCTGTAAGTATCTATAATGCTTTGACTTTAGGATAATATCTGTTTCTCAAAGTCTTCTTCCTGGCCATATCACCTTAGGCAGGTAACTTAATATCTCTGAGCTGCCTCTGTGATTAAAAGAAAATAGGATACTAAAACTTATGCACATGCACAGTGTGTTTGTTATGTATTTGGGGCCCATTCCTTCCCCCATTATCAGCCTAATACATTCAAATAAGGTTGACTCTATTCCCCAATTCCAAAAGTGACAAGACTTAGCGGAAGCTGGGAAAAAACCATGCCCAGGAGCTACCAGTAATGTGCTTTATTTGGACTACTGAGCTAATAGAATATAGAAGATCTAGAGCTATTTGCAGGCATCTTTGTCACTATGTGACAGAGGGCTATCTGAGAATGATGCTAACAAAAATTAAATAAAAGCAGAGGAAAGAAAGAAATCTCCCTGGTTCTATCGCTTGAGCATCTGAACCCAACCATGCCTAGGCTATCCCAGACTTTATGGAATAGTCTTTATCCTCCCATAGTGACATGAGCCATTAGATTTGCTTAATTTAAAGGCTAGTCCATTTGGAGTTTTCTGTCATTTGCAGCCAAAAGAGTACTAATAACTAACAATAATTATGTAGTGGCCCTACGGATTGAATTAAGCCATGTACATGAAAGCAATGTATAAATTAAGTGCTGGTATTAGTTTCCTTAAGTCAGCCTTTTGAGAATTTCAACATTTTCATACAAAGGGAATTTTCATCTTTTACCACATTCCACGTATATTACTTTTTCGGATTCAAGGTGAGCCAGAAAACATTATGTCTACTTACATAATTGTTCTTTTTGCTCACAAGCCACAGTCACCTCCATTTCTATTCAGTCTGTAATGTGTAGTTACAAACAAGAGGTCTGCCAATGCACTAGATGAAAATTCACTACCATTGTTTGCAAATAACAAATCAGTCACAAATTCTGGATGCCTGGACTTATTGAGGTTATTTTTTTTAAGATTTTATTTTATTTATTTATTCATGAGAGACACAGAGAGAGAGAGGCAGAGACATAGGCAGAGACAGAAGCAGGCTCCATGCAGAAAGCCTGATGTGGGACTAGATCCTGAAACTCTGGGATCAGGCCCTGAGCCAAAGGCAGATGTTCAACCACTGAGCCACCGAGGTGTCCCTTCAGGTTACTTTTGATTTGCTAAATGCCAAAGATCTCTAGATTTCTAGACTAGGAAAAGTTGTATTATCAGAATTCTACTACATTTTAAAACACAGTAATGGACAAGATCAGACAAAAGAGCATGGACTAGAATATAAAATAAAGACTAAGACAGAATCTGATTAATTCAGAAGTAGAGAGTTGTGAAGAATGTGAAATGCAGGGAACTAATGATGTTATAGAAACTAAGGGAGAGGACTTTCAAGATTTTCAAAAGTTACAGAAAACACAGAGATGAAAATGGGAAAATATCCACTGGATTGGTGACCAAGGCTACAGCACATTCAGTAGAATTAGAGAAGGGAAAGAGATTAGAATGGGGGAAAAAAGTAAATAAGCGAGAAGGAGGTAGAGGCAGTGATTTTTAACTATTTTTTTAAAGCCTGAAGATGGGGGAAAAGGAGGAATTACTGAATCCAAAAGAGAAACATTTTTAATTGAGTGAACTGAATGGAAGTTGATCCATGCCCATGTACTATTCTAATTTCTTATAATAGTACAATTAAGCTAAAAACTAGAATATCAAACCAGCCTCTGGACTAACCTGATAATTCATGCATTTAAACAGACTACATGTTTCTTGAAAATAGATGATGATGTAGAAATGTTGAAGTTCAAAGTGAATGGTCAAGAAAGAATTGAGACATCTTTGATGCAAAAGATGGCTTTATTAAAGTACAGGGACAGGACTTGTGGGCAGAAAGGGCTGCACTGAGATTGTAATGGGTGAGTGATGATATGCTTTCAGGCTGGGAGAGGGTTAGGGATAGCATATGTCTCTAAGGAATTTTGGAAGCAAGTTTTCCAGAACCTTGAGGCTCTAGCTATTTTTAGGAAAGGTCATTTATTACTGTCTAATAAAAACCTTAATCATGAAACCCTTTAGATATTTAGTAGGCCATATTCCTGAAAACTGACTGCTAACATATATCTCAGAGGTTAGAGAAAAAGGAAGTTTCCAAAGGAATTTTTATATGTTAAAGTAGACTTACAGGATCCAGGAGGTTGGAATAATGTTAAACTCAGATTGCCTATTGCCTTTAACAATGTGGCAACATTGAGGCAACATTGAGTTCATAGAGGAAGGACTCTATGAGGACTCTCAAGGACTCTATGAAGGACTCTCAAGGACTTGTCATGGGCTGTCAGTTATAAGGGAAATTTAATTTTTTCTTTAGACTTTGTTTCCCACATTATTCCCTCCTGAACGATTTTGACCCTTTAATCTTTAAGGTTGCTGAAGGTAGGAGGTTTTATCTTCTATAACTTCGTCCTGCTGAATAGGGGTGTAGAGATGGCCCTACCTGTAGGTCAACATTGGTCAGTTGGGGGCTTAAATATATGGGAGTTACAAAAGACAGACACAGCTGAACCCAAAGGAGACCATAAAGTATAGATCTTCCCAAGTGGAAAGGATCATCTGTCAACTTACAGTTCTGACAGTGAAAGAATCTTAATACCAGGTGGTGAGATTGGAAAAAACAGCAAAACACAATTTGAATAACAAAAAGATGTCCAACCAAGAGTCGTTTGATAGTTGACAAAAATCCTCCTCCAGTCCAGGAGTTTGACCAATCATTAAAGGAAAGAGAGAGATGGTTTAAAGCACCAATTTAAGTATTTATGTTAGGTAGAAGTCAAGAAATATTTTTGTGGTAATTTGGAACATACAGCATTCTGTTTGTATGATAACATAAGTTCCACCATGTGCAGGAGTTAAAACATCTAATGCCACTCTATTTTGTAGACTGCTTCCTGCATTCAAGTTAGTTAAGTATTTAATAGAGAAATGCTATTTTGAGTGCCATTTAGGGCTTTGACCATATACTTATTAAGAGCTTCAATGTACCAAACAATGTTCTCCAGTCCCAAAGAAGAAACAAAGATGGATGCTAGGTGGTCATACCAATGAAACAAAGAACATGGCCACCACTGTTTTAAATCTGGAAGATTGGCTGAGTTAGTATTGATTTTAATAACACATCCATGTATCCAGGCAAAACTAAGAGTACAGCAGTCTATCCAGCCTGGAGGAAGCCATGGCCACAGGTCAGAGCCACAGAGCTACTGGCTCTGTTAGGAACCAGTCATCTAACTTTGGGCCTCCTTGAACTGCAGTCAGGAGACCAAGGGTCATTTGGTTTTAGAGAGCCACCTTATGAATTTGTGGGTGACTACAAGTTGGGTCTGGTCAAAGGTAACTGTTGTTGTCTGACTAAAGCCTCTTTGCAATTTTATATCAATTGAGATGGCTTCTAGGACAAATATAGCTAAGGAATAAAACCATCAAGAAACCTTCCTTGTTTGGGGTATCTGCATGGCTCAGTTGGTTGGGCATCCAACTCTTGATTCTAGCTGGGGTCATGATCTTGGGGTCATGGGTTTGATCCCCACTTTGGGCTCTGCACTCAGCATAGCCTGCTTGAGATTCTCTCCCTCTACCTCTGCTCCTCCCCACTGTGTGCTCTCAGTCCCTGTGTCCCTCTCCCCCCTAACATGCATGACCTCTTTCTTTCTAAAATAAATTTAACAATCTTTTTAAAAAAGAAAAAAGGAGCCTTTTTTTTGATGTTTATCCTTAACAATATCCTAATTATGAGGAATCACTGGCAAGTGGGAGGAGACTTACCTGGGAATACGAGCATCACCAAGTGTATCATCTAATCCAATCATAAGGAAAGTGGTATCATCCATTATTTCCATAAGTGGGGTATGCTCCAGCTTTTAAGGAATGATTTTGTCATCCCAGCCATATAGAATTGGTCAACATGATATTTGAGTCATACAATTGTTAGAAAGTCTATTTCATTTTCTAACTGCTTAAAAGTATCAATTGCCCGTGGGGTCCTGTTATTATCCCCACAGACTAACAAGCACAAAAAATGTCTATACATGAGCTATTGTGGCAACATCTCTGAAGTTAACCTCAAGCTGTCCGGCTTAGAGAAACAAACATTCAAAGACAATCAGAACTAGAATTTCACATTTGCAAAGATGTGTTAGTGAAACATTTTTGTCTCTATAATCACCCTTATTTCCAGAGATAGACAAATCAAGACTAATTCATTTGCAAAACAAATCCAGTTTTAACAAATTTGATCTAATTATTTATAAAAACTCAGCAAGAATAGTGATTGGCCATATAGATCTTTTAAAATTTGCTTTGCTGAGACTTTTATAAGGAATTTAGATTGAACTTTCAGTAGCCTCTCTCGGCCACAAGCCAGGTCAAATATTTGTCATTAGGCATGCCTGCAATACCTATAGATTTGGGTGAATTTCTTTATTTGAGATCCTGAAAACATTCTGAGATTCTTGCACCTGCCAGGAAGTGACATTCTTTACTCACCCGGTCAGGCTGCTGGGAACTCTATAAGCAAGGTATCAGGCCAACATTTCCAGGGGACTTTGTTGGCTCCATGTTTCATAAGTCAACCTTAGTTCCTTGAAGCTATTTGGTCATATCTAAGTTTATGCATGTCTCTCTCAAATATGACATTCCAGTCAAAACCTTAGTAAAATAATGTTTCCAGTGGTGTCCTGTTATGAGCAGAACATATTCTTGTTGAACTAATGAAAATGATTATGATTTCCATGGAAGAAAGAATATTTACTGAGACCTTCTGAATTTCAGAGTGTTCAGGTAGAGAGAAAAGTTAAATGCTTCAATTTGTTCACAAATGAATACTTTATCACATGTTTAAAGACATAGATATCTTAAGAGAAAGTTTCCTTAATCTGGAAGAACATAGAGAACCAGCAACATTTTAAACAAGAGTCACAAAAACTATAATCATCTTTTTTTCAGTTAATTTAGTCCCATGTTACTAATTCTTATTCAGTTTGAATACAGTCTTTCTTAGTTCTGAAAATTCTTCCCATTTCAGTTTTGATCTTAGGATATCAAATATCTGTACCTATCCTAAAAGCCCTTTTTATGGATCTCCTTAAAGATGAAACACATTTTGTAAGAGCATCAGAACAATGATTATAAATTACAAAAAACTCAGAAATAGACACTTAAAAATCTGATGAGTCCACCATGATGCAATTGACAAAGAAATTCAGTTATTCTGTGACACAGAACACTTTAATAATCAGAATATTGAGTACTGACTTTATATCAAAATGTATCATTACTTATTAATAGTGAAAAAGATGCCACCTATAATTTTAAATTGTGAGGAGAGTTGTTAAAAACCTTACAAAGTTTGAAAGCACATGCCTAAATAGGATTGCAGTTCATCAAAGACCTGATAAAGACAAAACATAACTGTTTTTTCTGGGTAGACAAAAGAGAGCACAACTTTGTTTATATTTTCTTATCAAGAGCAGACCAACAATCCAAGAAAACTTTGTCTTTTTAACAGAGAAAGCCGACTTTCAATCTTATACCAGTGTACTTTAAAAAAATCCATTCATTTCAATCTCAGTTGAACCCTTCTATAACTTTCCTTTGCATTCAGATTTTGTCCCTATTTCTCTCCAATCAATCTCAGGACAAAATGACCTTCTTTTATCTTCAACAGAAATGTATTTTCATTCTTTGTATCTTTCTTACACATCTACTTTTCTACAGAGTTGCTTCCCTTATTTCCATTAGTCTTAATTACATTTAGCAGAATTTTAACTCTTAGAAACCTTAGTCTCCAGTGAAAACTACGTAGTAACCAACTGTGAACTGTTACACTAGAACTTTTTAGATGGCAAATTTATGAATCAATTAATCACAAAGCATGTTTACCAACAGACCCAAACATTAGTTTCTATAATAAGAAGTCAAAAGCATAAACCTACATTCAGTAATTAATGCATTAGCACGTCATCCTATTTGGAAAAGACCTAGATGTCCAATGGATTCAATACTAATTTATCATCCAAACAAAACTCTAAAGTTTTAGGTTAGCAAAGACTACCTTAACAATTACCCTTAAAAACTTTGAGATAGACAAAATAAACCATCATTATAAGTCATCTTTTTTGCTAACAAATTGCAACAGAGACGATACAAGCTAATTTGACCTTCAGTAAACCTTGGTAGAAAAAAAGTTTCATATTTAATGCTGATAACTCTAAAGACATGTCTATCTTAATTAAACCACCAAATGTAAATAGTTTAAAAAGCAAATTATGTCCCACCCAGGTACCCTTATAAGTCAATCAATTTGTTCCCCATTATTAATTTTTACCTGGGGCACTGGTGGGGAAATCTGAAGTAGGTGGTATTAACTCCAAGGTGGGTACTCTTCATTCCTTGACAGTAAAGGTAGAAAGAGGAACCAATGGTGCCAGAGGCACCAAGGATGGTGTAAGAACCAGTTATATCGGCCACACCCAATGTGGTGCAGAAACAAGAGGAGAAGGAGGGGAAGGCAGAAGAGGTGAGGTGCTGTCAAAAGCCAGAGAAAGAGGGCTTCTCCATTCTAAACTTTGTCAGGTTGTACTGATGAGCAGATGCCATGTTCCCCCCCCCCCCACCAAAGTGGAAATATGCAGTCCACGTCAGACTGGAGAAGATAAGGAACTTCCCCCAAAATAAAGGGAGTTCCAGCAGCTGTTTGGGAATATCCCTTAAAGTCCCATTCCAAGGTAGACTAACTACAGTTGGTTCCAATTATAGCCATTAGCCTCCTCCCATTTCTATTAGGAGGAGGAACAGTGAGAGTGGGTTAGCATCGCCTTCATTGGGAGAGTCAGTGTTTCCTCCAGCAACCTGGATTCTATCAGGAGAAGGTCTATTTAGATAATTATCATCCAATATGTCAGGGGGGAGTTTATCAGCCTGGTTCTGCAGGAGGCCCTTAGGTCCATTTCCTGAGTTAGGGCCCTAAAGACCCAGACCTAGGGTACCTCTATCCATTTTCCCTGTTTCCTATAGAAGAGACCTAATGGACAGATCATACTGAGGCCATGCAGTGTTAGAAGAGATCAGTCCTTTCCCAAATTTTGCAATCTGAATTGTTTCCAGTGCATTAAAAGGAATTCCAAGGGAGAGTGCTTGGGAATTGAAGAAAAGAGAAGGTCCATTACCAAGAAAATCCCCCACTGATTCCTGGGTGGCATCCCACACAGGATAGGTCAGAGGTTCCTGGTGTCAAAGCGACCCAAGGTATCCTTTGAACAAAATCCCTATGATCACCACCCTGCCATAAAGGCCATGTAGGAGGAATTCTAGCATTCCTACCCCCCTCGCTTCCCCATCACATTCTAGATGGCAAAATGGATGCCAGCATATGGACTGAGATACTTTGCCATGGGGACCAAGGGGCTGGACAATGAAGCATAAACTGTTTTTTAATCCATGGAAAACAGTAAGCTTTCACAAGGGAAGATTACCACATTTTGTAATTTAAGTAGTTAGTAGAGAACATTGACAGACAACAGTAAGGTTAGAAATCCATCGTGGTCTAAATGACATCCCAACACATAGTCTTTTACAGCCAACTTCCCAAGAAATCACTCCCCAGTTGGGTTTTAATTCAATCAGGCACTAGTTTCAGCTGATTCTGAGTGGAGGTCTCATGGCCAGAAATGGCTAGACTGGGGATGTAGAGGGGATCACATTAGACCAATGAGGAGGAAAGACTACAGCAGTCTTAAGCTTGGCAGCCATCCTAGTGACTTAGGTGGTTGTTCCATGCCCAAGACAGACAGCTTTGTATAAGGACAGTAATAAAGAGAGGGCATCAAGTTTCTGGGTCTTATTGCCATTCTGGCCATGGTACAAACTTCCAACCAAAAGGCAGGCTTTCTCCTCCCTGTAGAGTAACCACAGGCTAGAGAATTATAGTCTGAGCAATCAACATGAAAGTATTCCAATAAGTCTTAAAATCTCCCAAAATGAAGGTAAAGAAAGAGAAGAGAAACTATTCACCAAGTTTGCACCAAGGTTTAGAGTCCAAATAAGAAGACTCGAGCCTCACATTCTGGTGCCACAATGATGTGGAAACATAAGGGTTTGGAGGAAATGGCCCAGGATCCTGGGGAATCAGGATAATGTTAAGCTAAGATTGCCTGTTGCCTTTAGCATGGTACTAACAGGAGGCAGTTGAATTCCTAGTGTAAGTTCACTGCCTATCTCAAGGATTTGTCAATGGGCTGTACGTTATAAGGAAATTTAATTTTTTGTCTTTGTTTCCCACATCAGATAATAACTTCCAATTATTTGAAAATTCCACATTATTTAGCTCTATAAATAGGACAGAGTGGCTATAGGATCAAAATAACTATGTGAATGAGCAAATTAAAAATGCCAATTTTGTTACAGTTAATAAAAACTATCTCAGACTTTATGCCTTCTGTACAAGAAATATAATCATTCAACAAATGAACCGGACTCTTCAAATCTTCTACTGACAAAACATCCAGGAGAACATAAGTTATAGTAATGGTCTTCATGGTTATGATTTCAAATTTAACAGTTTAAGAAAGAAAACAGTAGCCCCCCAAAAAAAGTATTCTTTTAAAGGAAGACTGAAGTAATGAAGCAAATTGGAAGAGACATTTTTAAGTGTTCAGAAAATAATAAACTTATAACCAGCTAGCATAACCTCACAAAATGTTTGACCCAAGAAAACAATGCTTATCCTTCTAACTGAAACACTGGATTTATGCCTGAAGGAAGAGGTTCTATGGATTGTATATTAGTGGTTTCCATAAAGCAACAAATGGGGAAGCAGTTACAAATCTGCATGTAAATCTTTCTTAACCACCCCAAGCCCATAGTGTTTTAGGTTAGGTTCTTAGAAGCAGAACCTAACGTCACACTTTGAGTATCAAGGCTTTCAGATTGATTCTGTATGATTCTAGAAGTCTAGAACCTGTTTTTTGTAATCCTCAATTATTTTAAAGGTGGTTGATTACATGTATTAAATTCCTTACCACTTAGAGTACCTAAGGTGGTTTCTATTTCCTGGTTGTATGTTGAATGAACCCTAGACAATAGTTCAACTAATTCACTGACAAATATTACTGAGAATCTATTAATGGCAAAATCTATTCTATGAGCTAATGCTAGAGTGGTAAACAAGGCAAGGCAAGATCTGTGTTTTCATGAACTTACATCCTATCACTGAAAGTCAATAAGTAGATCATGTAGTGAAAAGTGCTCTTAGGCATAAAGTTCACAGGCTGATCAGAGACATAGGCTTAGTCAGTCACTCAATCTGATGCCTATATGTATAATGAATGATGCTTGGGGTTTAGAGAAGGAACAAAGCAAGGGTACTATGAGTTCACTCTGAGAAAGTCAGTATCCAAATGCATAAAAGGCCCAGGCTTGAGAAGTCAGTGGAGAAAGGCCAGTATATATCCCCTTCACCCTGAAGGTGATGGATAGGGGACATAGGTTTTAAGAAACTTGACTTTAACAGCCAGGCAACCCCTCAGACAGATTACAGGGCTTTAAAGTCTGGTGAAACCTTTATAGTCATAGAGAATGGGCAGCATGACAATAAAAACAATGTGAAGCAAGAAAGAAGGATGAAAAATTAGGAGGGAAAGTTGGAAGGAGGAATAAGAGGAGGAATCTGGAGGGGAAATGGGTGAAAAGAAGATTCAGAAGTAAATAGGTAAAGAAAAGAAAATGGTTGTCTGCAAGTCATGAAGCTCCATCTACTGGAGAAGTTTTTGCATTAAGTATTTATAGAATCTTCTCTTTCAGGAGGTAGAAAATAATCCAACAAAATAAATTGGATTTGGTGTCAGGGTCCCCATCAAGCAAGCCACAACTTCAATGAGCCTTGATGGTAGAACCATTAGAGCCCTACCTCCTAAAGAGGATTTCAGAAAGCACCAGTTTAGGTGGCAAACTTATGGCAGATAAGACGAATTGGTGGGATTTCCATGCCATTTATTCTTTTATTTGCCGTTCTAAAGTAATACTTTTCATGGTGCTATTAGTCCCAGAAGAGCCTTCCCCCAAGGTAGAAGTATGTATTTTGTACTCTGAGCACCCAAAGTTGGGCTCCAATCCCCATTGTTTTCATTCTCTCTCAAGTCCCACTGCAGTTAGAGTCATGGCACAACGTAGCACTTAAAGTTTGATTTTTTATTTAGCTTGGTTTCAAGTGAATTATGGTTAACTTTTAATTAATTGATTATATTTTATCTCATAAGTATTTCAAGACTGCTTTGAAAGCCATTCAGAATAAATCAAAGTATAAACTTAAAATATAATCTGAGCATAGAAGGTAAATCAGGTAGAGGGAGGGACATTAGAGTCAGGAATGAGATTAAGGACATATATCATGGCTCTCATGCTTTTGGTTCTGAGCTTTCTAACAGCCGGATGTATGACCCACCATTTCCCAAAATGGGAAATCTGTCCATGAAGTGAAAACAATTTCCTATTAGGATAGCTACTCTTACTGCTAAGATCAGACATGAAAATCTTACTAGAAAAAGATACTAAGAATGAACCATACCCTTAAAAGATACATAATGGATATTCTTTCTTATAATCTTCAGGGTAGCCTCAAGTATCATGCTTAAAACTCATTCAATAAAACCAATTCTGGGATAATGGGGGCAGGGGAGAGAACAATACCTCCATAAACAACACTTCATACACACTCAGCTGAAAATTTTAAAGTCACATAATGGTACTTCCTTGAGAAAAGAAGAGTTTTGCAATAAGATAACTCTGGATTTAAATACTATCCCTCCTGGTAAATTACTTTGTAATTGTAAGCAACCTTTTAATGCTGTTGAGCCTCATTTTCCACCTTTAAGAGGAGAGTAGGCACCATATACTAGGATTAGGTGATGTACAGGAAAGCACCTATTCTGGTGCCGGTCACATAATAAATTCATTTTCTTTTTTTTTTTTTCCTGTATCTTTCACAAAACCTAGCACAAGTGCTCACCAATGGTAGGCACTTGACAAATTTTGCCCAACTGCACTCAAGCCTCTAAGATAACCTAAAATTCTGTTCTGTACCCAGGGCTTAGACAGACACAAAGCTAAATGCCTAGCACCATCCTCCAAATTCAGATTGTTCAATTCTTAAGCCCTGAATGCTGAAAGTTTTAGGGTTCCTATGGTATTCAGTTTCTAAAAGGGGCCCCCATAGCCCCTGCACCTCTTGGTATTCATACCCTTCCCTTGAGGATGAGTTTACCTAGTGACTTTTTTCTAGTGAATAGAAAACAACAAATGTGATAGAACAGCACTTCTGAGATTAGGTTATACATGGCCAACTTCCTTCTTGCTAAAACCATCTCTCTTTCTTGGCTGATTGTTCTAGGGAAGCAAGCTGCCGTGTTGTAAACCACCCCATGGGGAGGCTCACACGGCAAAAACTGAGAGCTACCTCCAACCAACATACAGTAAGTAGGATCCTGAATCCCTTAATCCAATTCAGTTCCTCAAGGAATTGGATACTACCAACAACCATGTGAATGAGTTTGGAGAAAATAGATCTTTCCTGAGTTGGGTCTTTGTAGGAGTGCAGCTCCAGTCAGCATCTTGACTGTACCCCATGACAAACCTGAAAGCCAATGGCCCAGTTGATCTATATCCAGATCTCAGAGTCATGGAAACTACAACATGGTAAGTATACATTGTTTTAAGCTGTTTTATTTATTTTTTTAATGCAGCAGTAGATAACTAATATAGATCCTTTACTCCAATGGAGTACATGGCCCAACCCCTGGATCTGATCTTGATCTCATTGCCTCCTAATGAGGACAAAATAATAATAATGGGTAACAATACAGTATAGCAAAGCTAATCTGCATTCTCCAGTCCTCTTGATTTTAGCTGGTGACTAAGGCAGTAAGGAAATCTCTGGGGTTAGGTTTAGAGGCCCTGACCTTGAATTCATAGGTGTCTCCCAATAGGACTAATGAGATTTGACCTTTATTCCATTTTGGAGTGGTCTTCCTACCATTCTCCACCTAAAGCTACCTGGTAGAGTCATTATAACGTAGCACTAGCACCATAGGCCTTAAGAAAATGGCATTACGGGATCCCTGGGTGGCGCAGCGGTTTGGCGCTTGCCTTTGGCCCAGGGCGCGATCCTGGAGACCCGGGATCGAGTCCCACGTCGGGCTCCCGGTGCATGGAGCCTGCTTCTCCCTCTGCCTAGGTCTCTGCCTCTATCTCTCTCTCTCTCTCTCTCTCTCTCTCTCCTCTATGTGACTATCATAAAAAAAAAAATTAAAAAAAAAAAGAAAATGGCATTACTATTAGCCTTTCAAATGCATAGAACTCCAGATATTAATAAAAATCAATCCTCAGAACCAATCTATAAAACAATCTTTGAAGAAAAAAGTTGAAAAGTTTTGTTCATGTCAGTAATAAAGTTTCTACTCTTTCATTTTTCTTCTCTGTGGGGCCTAGAATGATGCATCTACATCTCTTTCTGGTGATTCATTTCCACCTTATGGCACCCATATTGGTCTTTAAAACACAAACACACACCTGATATTTTAAGCATGGGAAAATAACTATTAGAAAAGCTGAATTAGCTAAATTGACATTCCTTAGGAGTGAAACCAGATGAAAACTGTCCCCTCATTAGAAATGAGTTGTAGTCCTTGCCTCTTGCCAAAGGTGACATAACCCCCTGTGCCATCATGAGGACCCCAGCTATGCCTGGGTCAGTACTACACTGGGAGAAAGGAATCCACTAAATCCTGACAACGCTGAAGGTCCAAGTGGCTGAATTTATTTTCTCCAGGCATGAATTTAATTCTTTATTAAAATAAGGGCAAAAAACTAACCTAGCTATAATTTCTAAATTATATGGAAGATTGTAGATTCGTATTTGTGATTCACTAGCTAACCAGTCTTGTGGTTGGACAAATCCTTCTGTGTGTATTCACACTGCACTGCATAGGTCATAACCCCATTTCATTGATGAGGGGAATCAAGCAGAGAGAAGTAGCTCCAAGCCTACACAGCCAACACACAACATGGTTCCTTGATATCTGTCATCTCTTTCTGTGGCCACAAGGTACTTCACAGGCTCTCTTAATGGCTTCTTGAGCCCTTCTGCAAAGATGGCTTTCTCACATCTGGGCAGGTATTCCAGTCACTTACCTTGTTCATCAGTATTTCATTATATCTTTCCTTATTCACTTTTGCATATCAGGAGAATCCATTTTATAACAAGTCAGAAAGGCCTGATGACTTACAGTCTCTTGGCAATGCATTTTGGCAGCAAAGTTGCCTGAGGACTTATATCAGGTTAACACGTGTGTGTTTCTGAATTTCTCCACTCTTACTCAGAGGAAGAGAGAGAGTCCCATGAGCATGACTATGTCTAGATTGAGACTAAATTAATTTGCAGGTACTTATCCCCTTGCCTAGAAAGGTAAGAAAAAAAATAGACATAGAAAATCCTATTGTGTCAGCAAAGTGCTTGTAGCATTGGCAGCCTTGGTTTTTTTTTAACAAACCTCTGAAAGACTGTTTTCCTCATTGAAGAAGTTTGAATAAGTAGGTGCCTTTGAAGCTAGAGACCTAAAACTCCTTGTCCAACACAGTCCAAGAAGACCAAAAAACTATTGCAAGAAAATAAAATGAAAGGCTTTAAGTTCATGATTTTAGTAATTTATTAATCTTTGAAATGGATATCTAAGTGAAGACAATAATTCCTTATTTTGCTATGGAGGATTTTCTCTTTTGGGGGAAGAATATGGAGACTCAAACCTTATATCACACTATACCCCAGAATTAGGTTTTTTCTTATTTAAGTTACTAGCCCAAAGGGTCAAGTCAATCAGGTTTTGTGACCCTGTCACTTTTGAAATATTTAAGGCAATGGAAAACTGAATAAAAGATCAATAGAAATTTCTGTGCTGCATTAAAAACTGTTTAACGACAGGATGCTTGTGTCACTTATCTCTTGAGCAGCCCCTATGGACATTGACTGTAATAGTAGAAATATACTAAGAAATCTTACTCTGTTTTACAACAATCCTATAAAGCATTGATTAGCATCCCCATTTTATAGATAAATGTTTATAGATAAAAGTTTCTGACCCCTCCTTCCAGTTAGTATGGAGCAGGCACTCCACTAGAATTAGATAAGAGGGGAATGAGGGAAAGAACTGGTTGCCAAGTAGTTCTCATCTACTCTCCCGCCACTTTAACAAACTGAGGTGTATTTAGTTTGGTCTTCTCTGTTCTTGCTCTGTCCCCAAACAGATGCTGTTTGACGGTAAAATAATCTAAAAGGCAATAGGATGAAAAGGAGGAGCAATGGTCCAGAATAATCCAGGGGAAAAAAAAAAAAAAAAAAAAAAAAAAACCTTTGTAGTGTGTGTGATAGTAAATGCCCCTTAGGCATTTTCTTTTTTAAAGCAGGGCACAGTGAGTAGAGAAAAAGAGCCAGCAGGCAGGGTCCTCACTATTTTTTCTTATTAGCAACTAGCAGTGTGACTCTGAGACTGTACCTAAACTGCTTAGTTTCATCATCCGTAAAATAATTTTCATACTGGGGTTTCCGGGATGATTTTAAAAGATGGTCTTGGTGACAGATCTTGTCAAATGACTGTTACAACATTTTCATGAAGTTCAAATGTGAGAAGTACTCAGGAAACTGTAGTCATCATCATGGTCATATACCAGGATCAAGGATCCTGGTGTGCATTTAAAAAAATAGGCAGATGGCATACGAAACAAGAAAGAATTTGGAATTCCATAGTTGATCATAGTTAGCCTAGAATATCTACTTGCAATCACATATGAGTCACTGGTCTGGTTTCTGAAATTAGCCTCCTACAATCCAGCCAAAGTGACCCTTACATGCACCCAAAGGAACAAGAAATATCTGGAGAGATATTTATTTCTCTTGGTTCATACAGGTTGCAATCTAAGGGCAGAGCCTTTTGCAGATGCAAATATATTGAAGACTCTGGCCATGTTGAGTAATTGAAAAGACACTCAACATCATTGGTCATCAGGGAAGTGCAAATTAAAATCATAGGGGAAGGGAGGGAAAAATAAAGAAAGACAGACTCAGAGAGGGAGACAAATTTAACTCTAGGAAATAAACTGAGGGTTGCTGGAGGGTGCTGGGTAAGGGGATGGGGCATCTGGGTGATGGGCATTAAGGAGGGCACATGATGTAATGAGCACTCAGTGTTATATGCAACTGATGATTAACTGAACTCTACATCTGAAACTAATAATACACTATTTGTTCACTGAATTTAAATAAAATAAGATTAAGAAAACCAAGAGATACTGCTTCATACCCACTAGGATAGTTGAAATTCAGAAAGGTGAAAAGACAAAAAGCAGGATCAGATCTACAAACACAGAGAACTGACTGTTGCCAGTGGGAAGGCTAGTGGGAGATACAGACTTCCAGTTACGGAATGAAAAGTGATGAAAACCAAAGGTACTCTGTTTAGGGAACAGAGTCAACGATGCAACAACAGCATTGCACAGTGACAGATGGTAGCTACATCTGTGGTGAGCATAGCATAATGTAGAGACACACTGAATGACCATGTTGTACACCTAAAACTAATATGACAATGTGCTATCCTCAAAAATTAAGGTAAGAAAGTAAATGGTTGGTATCTCCAGGCAAGGGAGACTTTTTTCTCTCCTTGTTAGGGGCATATTGTTTGGATTTTTAATAAAATAGTAAATATATTCGATTAAAAATAAACTATCAATAAGATTTTTTTAATGTAGACTTAAACCTTGCTGATGGGAATGTAAAATGCTACAACTACTGCATAATTATGTTTTTTCTTTGCAACTAATAAGCAATCAGAGGAGAAACACTTTAAGACCACGCAATCGAAAAAAAAAAAAAAAAAGACCACGCAAACGTGGTACTGCTTCTAAAAATTTTCTACCTATATCAAATATTCACTGAGAATTCTTGGCTGAAACAATCGTCAGTATGATGACTGCAGGATTACGAGTTAGTGATACCTGTGCTCCTTAGACATAACATTAGACATAACATTCCCCTGCAAGAGCTCCTTTGTCCTCTTTGTATTTATTATCAGAATGGATGCATACTGTTTTTTTCGATGACTGATAGATAATTTGATATTGTCAATTATTTTGCACTCAAATGGTCCTAGCTTCGGTAAGAATCCCTTCATGTTGACTCCTGTGTTCTTGAGACATGCCCCATTAAAAAAAAAAAAAAAAAAAAAACACCACACTTTATTACCTCTTGATTCTTCAAAACTTTTAGAAGTAAATCCAGTTAGGTACGGACCTCTTCTGTTTATAAACTCCTTAATATTCAAATCCTCTCATTCATGTCTGTCTTTATTTTCAATTTTAATTCCAGTACAGTTAACATACAGTGTTATGTTAGTTTCAGGTATACAGCACAGTGATTCAACAATTCCCCATATTACTCTGGGTTCATCAAGTGTACTTTTAATCCCCCTTCGCCTAGTTCACCCATCCCCCACTGATCCTCCATCTGATAAGCATCTGTTTATTCTCTATAGCTAGGAGCTTGTTTTTTGGTTTGTCTTTTTTCCTTTGTTCATTTATTTTGTTTCTTAAATTCCACATGAGTGAAATCATATGGTATTTGTCTTTCTCCGACTTATTTCACTTAGCATCATACTCTAAATCTATCCATGTTGCAAATGGCAAGATTCCATTCTTTTTATGGCTGAATAATATTCCATTCATCTGTCAGTAGACACTTGGGCTGCTTCCATAATTTAACTATCGTAGGGATGCCTGGGTGGCTCAGTGGTTGAGTGTCTGCCTTTGGCTCAGGGCATGATCCTGGCATGCTGGGATCAAGTCCCACATCAGGTCCCACACAGGAAGCCTGCTTCTCCCTCTACCTGTATCTCTCATGAATAAATAAATAAAATCTTTAAAAAAAATTTTAGTAATTGTAAATCATGTTGCAGTAAGCATAGGAGTGTATGTATCCCTTCAAATTAGCATTTTTGTATTCTTAGGGTAAATGCTTAGTAATGTAATTACTGGTTCATAGAGTAATTCTATTTTTAATTTTTTGGGGGGAAATTCCATACTGTTTTCCACAGTGGCTGTCCCAGGTTGCATTCCCACCAACAGTGTACAAGTGTTCCTGTGTCCCCACATCCTCACCAACACTTGGTTTCTAATTTTTGCCATTCTGACAGGTGCAGAGTGATAGCTCATTGTGGTTTTGACATAGCATTTCCCTAATGAGTGATGTTGAGCATCTTCTCATGTGTCTGTTGGCCATCTGTAGGTCTTCTTTGGGAAAATGTTCATGTCTTCTGTGCTCATTTCTTAATTGGATTATTTGGGTTTTTTGGTGTTGAGTTATATAAGTTCTTTCATGTCTATACTAGCTCCCCACTAGGCCAACAAAATCCCAAAGAGGGAAAATAATGTTCTAACTCTATCCTCAGGACCTAGGGCACACTAAGCACTATATGGTCATGTAGACAAATATACACACACACTCTTCATAAAAAGGAGAGAAGTGTTAGAACTGTATAAGTATAAAAGAATCATTTCCCTGGATTCCAGTAGAGTGCTTTTTATATAGCAAGTGCTCAGTAAGCATATGTGGAAAGAACTAGAACTACTACGTAGAAAGAAGAGAGACAGATCTCTGAGCAGAAATTCATAAATATATCTGCAATGCTGGGCAATGAGGTATAGGATGTGAAAATAATTTCAACATGTGGTTTTTCTAATCAGCTGTCCCTTTTGTTCTGTCTTTTGCATGTGGTAGTGACAGGGTTTTTTGTGGCCAATGCCCAAGTTTCCTGAGTGACTCAGCCTCATTGCCCCACATGTTGCCAAGAGCTAATTGCCTTCATGCTGCTCTGCCTAATAGTAATGATAACCACCATGTATTTTTTTCACTTTCTTTTATGTATGTTTTTATTATTTTTTTATAGATTTATTTTTTATTGGTGTTCAATTTGCCAACATACAGAATAACACCCAGTGCTCATCCCATCAAGATAACCATCATGTATTGAGTGCATTTTAAGTGCCAGGTACTGAGATGGGTGGTGACCCTCCTCAATCTGTTCCCTGAACAGGAAAAGGAGCCAAGGAGTATACCTCTATGTGACCCCAAATTATTAGCACTAAATCAAATTCTACCAGAAAGCCTTTTTTCTAATCATCTTCCATGGAGCCAGTTGTCTTCCCTAGTCAACAAGTTGAAGTCTATGTGGTAATTTGCCAGGTGTCTGCTAATAATCAGTATCATCTCCACCCTTCTATGCTCTCTATTGTACCATCAGGTATAAGGCACCTGGAAAACACATATCTCTGATCCCTTTGCCAGGAGGGAAGTTAGATTCAGACAATGAGAGACCCTTGTGTGAAATTTGGAAGGTGGAAGAGAAGGAAATGCCATCACCCTCCTGCCAACACCTCCAGCATACATTCACTAACACCATTCCTTAGGAGCAAGCTTTCATTGATTTGATTCTTCCTTTGCCAGGCAGCAAAAAATCAAGTCCTAAGGATTACAGGATCAATTGATTTTACTGATCAAGGCAAGTTTTCTAAATCAAAGCATTCTGGCTGGTACATACTGACCTATTACAAAGTTATCTTTGATTCATGACATATTTTGAGCACAAACATGTTCATTGTTTAAATTCTAAATATTTGCATAAACTTTATATTTTCAAAGGAGAAAAAAAAAAATCATCACCAGGGAGACTTAACACAAATGTTGCTGTCAGCTTTTTTTCTCTTCTACAGTTAGAGAATCATCAAAATCCCAAACACTTGAACAACAGGTAGGTAAAGATGGAGAATAAAGGCATTTTAGATTTAGAGACTATCCTGACTAAAGACATGAAAAACAAGGAAAAACAAAATAGGATAGTTTTGTTTTGGGTTTCCTTTTTAAGGTGCAGAGAGAATAAATATATTCAAATACATTCAATTCAATTAGCAGTTCTATTCTTTTGACTTAACAGCTCAATTGAATATCCCAGTATTATAAAAAACAGATTTTTAAAATGTTCTTTGAATTCAATAAACCTAACATCTCACTTGTACAATGAAGCCTGCAGTTAATGTAACTAACCATCCAGGTTTGACCAGATTTGGGGGGAGGTTTCTAGATATAAGATTCAGTATTGAAACCAGGTTAGTCCTAGACAAACCCAGACAAGTTGGTTACCCTACCTGCATGCATGAAACAAATATCTCATAATGTTTTATAGGTTTTGGTTTACTTTAACAAAAAGGCTAGAGGAAAATCTTGTATTCATACAATCCTTTTTAGTTTGAATGTTTTCATACACATTAATTATTGCCACAGCCCTTATATTAGTAATTCTCAACCTCATTATGTATTAGGGTCACTTTCAGAGAGATTTTAAAAGCTGGGTGTCTGGGAATTACCTCCCCCCCCAACACACACACAAGTTAAATTAGGCATATTTTGTGAAACTCCCTGCAGAGTACAATATGCAGCTGAGTGAGTAAAACCATGACTTTGGTTTAAGTCTCAAGAGTTCCATTTTGAAGAAAAATATTAGGCTTGCATGAGTAACATCACACTGCTATCTTTTATCAGAGATGGAATAGGGTCACTAATCTTCTAGAGGGATCAAGGAGATACAATGATACCTGAAATTGTTCTGATTCAGATAAGAATCAAAAATCTCTCCCCTGCCTGACTATAGTTTGCTTTGGGATAATTAAGAGGTTAAAGAAGGAAAATAATTGGAGTAATTATGTAGTTAAGCCTCATTGTTTCAGCAGATTTTCCCTTTGGAGGAGATTTTACTGAACACATAAGTTGTGCACTAGAGAGGAAAGGATGACATGCCTACCTTCATTCTTGCTACTTCAGAGCATTCTTCAGGGAAGACAAGGAGTTACATTTTGGCTAATGATGAGGTTTGGGTGTTATTGCATGAAAGTCACAAGTTCAATTCAAAGCTGACTCATACAAAACTGGAGTTTTTAGGAGGAGGAGCAGCAAGCAGAAACAGGATAAGAAAAAGCAAAGATAGGTAACAATCATAAGAAAACATCAAATTAAGAGATTGTGGAATCTGACTCTACTCCCCTGTTTTCCTATAAAATCTTTGGTAAAATATTTCATTTTTCATGAGTTGTGGAATTAAATAAGTTTTAGAAGATGCAATTATGTGGACGGGAGAACTGTCCCATCTGGGTTATATTAGGAATGCTTACAAATCCCTATATTCATGTAGTAAATATTCATCAAGTATCTACTATGTACTAGACACCAGACTAATCTCTAGGGATAGAAAGAGAATGCATGCTCTCTGCCCTAAGGAAGCTTATAAAAAATCCAGAGTTTGAAGTCTTACCTTCTTAGTAAGAATTTAGTGTCTGATCATTCCACCTGAAATGGAAGACTCTTAGGAACTGTGCCATCATTTCTGATAAACTACATACACCTCAAAATGAAGTATCCTCAAGTGGTACTGTTTCACTGTCTTACTTCTATATGCTTACTGTGAAGTAGTGAAAAGAATCAGGACCTTGGCCAATCTTTCCACTGAGGCAAACATTGGCCCATTGAACCTGAAACTGGTAGCCTGGGAGCAATTGCATTACACTCGACTGGTGAGCAAACTTCAAACAGAGCTCCCTGCCAGGATAGCCATGGAGAGTTGTGTAAACTGTGCATTATGCAAATGCTAAAATTCAACCAGCGCTCTGCTTGGGAAGTTTGGTACCTGGAACAGAACTGCATCTTCCAGATAAAAGCCTATTGAGTTTTTCATTTCCTTTGTTTATTTGTTTTCAATTAATCTAATTCACACCAAGGCTCAGTTTGTCCTTTGTGGTTCCTGGACTGTGGGTGGATATGCCATAGCAAAGATTTCTAAGCAACTCCCCTGTAAAGATGGAACAGCACAGAATAGACACTTAGAAGCACATTTGAACTCTAGAAATCATCCCCTAGAGTTTAAATTAAAGGTTATTTAGGAAGAGTTCTCCTATCCCCAGCCCCTTAAATGCTCATTGGTGTCTCTGCAGTCACCCATGTGGCTCTGGGATTTGCACTCATCATAGGAAGGGTGCTATACACACCGAAAATGTAGCAATGGTCCCAATGGTCATTAAAGATGTAGCTGTGAACTTTACCCTGGAGGAGCAGGCTTTACTTGATCCTTCACATAAGAAACTCTACAGAGATGTTATGAAGGAAACCTTCAGGAACCTGGTCACGATCAGGGAAACAATGAGGGAAAGGTTTCACTTCTCACCTAGGTTTCCAAAAACATGAAGGAAATCACCACGAAGAAAAATCCTATGAATGTAAGAAATTTGGGAAAGTCTTCCATTCTCATGAATCTTTTCAAGTACATGAAAGGATTTATACTGGAGAAAAACCCTTCTAACATAAAGAATGTGGGAAAGCCTTTATGTGGCACATGATCTTTCAAAGACATATGACAATGAATATGGGAGATGCATCTTACATATATAATGTGGGAAAAACTTATGTTGTTCCATCAAAGTGATAAAAGACATGAAAGAAATCCTACTGAAGAGAAACTATGAATGTAAAAAATGTGGTAAAGCCCTCAAATATTACAGTTCCTTACAAATTCATACAGGAGAGAAACCCTATGAATGTGAAAAATGTAGTCCAGCTTTCATTTCTTCCAATCCCCTTCAAAAACATGAAAGAACTCACTGGAGACAGATCCTATGAATGTGAGAAATGTGGGAAAGCCTTCACTTTTCATGCAAACTTGAAAGTACCATTAGTGCACACACTGGAGAGACACCAATGTAAATGTGTAGAATGTGGGAGAGCCTCCTGTCACCCTAGGTGCTACTGAAGGCATGAAAAGATCCGGTGGATAAAAACCTCTAAAGTAAATGGTGTAGGAAAGACTTAGATGACCTACACCTTAAATGTGAAAACTTACTGAAGAGAAATATAAATGTAAGTAACAGGAGATAGCTTGATGGGAATTAATCCATGTATTTCATTCCAGAAAACTTTCAACATGGAAGAGTTGTTATTAAAGTGGTGTATTCATTGTGTTTACGGAGCCTCTTTCTAAATGCACATCATCACAAGGTGAATTTCTACTAATTATTCTCAGAAATGAATCTTGAAGTGAGAGAATTGAGTTGTCTTTCAACAATAGTAAAGAAGTTTATAGGTAGTACTTTTTCCTAAATCAGTTAATAATATGTTTTCTTTCCATTTTCAAGCCTGTTGGATCCATGGGTGAATTTAAGTCTATTTTTAATATGTAATTAGGTTTAATTTTTGTAATTTTTTTTGTGTGTTAAAGGATCATTGAAAAATTACAGTTTGGTATTTGTTGGTATTTTCTACTGGTCTTATGCAGCAATAGTTCCTGGATATCCTTAACCCATTGTATGTATTGTACTTTTCTTACTGAGAAAGTTGTTTTGTTTTGTTTTTAGGTGGTAAATATAGGAGCCTTTTTTCATTTTTTTAAAGGACTATTTGGTTGAGAAAGAGAAAACATGAGCAAGGGGGAGGTGCAGGGGGAGAAGGAGATGGAGAACAGACTTCCTGCTGAGCAGGGAGCCTGATGTGGGGCTCTATCCCAGGACCCTGAGATCATGACCTGAGCCACTTGACCAACTAAACCACCCAGGTGCCCCCTCATTTTCCACAGTAATAGTTTAAAGTTTTATTTATGGCAAGTTGGAAAAAAAATTTTAATTAACATCATTTATTTAGGAGAAACTAAAAGGAAGAATTCTTTTCTAAGACACAAACATTATTATCACAAAGGAAGAGCTTTAAGAAGATTAAGTGTATCAAAAATAACACAACAATAACTGTTTAGACTATAAAAACAAGAGCAAACTTAGAGGTATAACATTTAGGAACCTCCCCTAAAGATGTAAGTCTATGTTTCTTAAAGATAAACATGTAAATTTTAGGGGGTACCTAGAAATGGAACCCCAAACTGATGCACAATCTTCAAGTTTGCCCTGTAGTCAATAAAGCAACCATCCGCTTAGATACACCTTAGGCTGAGGAGTTTAGCCAAGATCCTGAACTACTATGGCCATATTCATTTTAAAGTCTAACCATAGGTGAAGAAATCCTAGAATTTACCAACCTTAACAAGACTAGATCCATAATTAAAAACATGTCAGTTCACAAAACCAGACACTAATCAGAAGAGACTATATACAACTGTACGCTGGCAGAGGAGTCTTTGGTGATCAAACTTTCTTTGTATTATGTTCAAAAATTGTTTTAGAGGGAGGGAGAGTCCAAAAATTGTGAGGAAAAAAAAAAAAGAGAATCCTTCGGAAATGCTAAAAAGGAAATTTTGAGCCATAAAATTATTCTGGAAATTGAGAAGTGGAACATCCCCAGTGATGTCCAGAAATAAAGCACCACAGTGAAAGGAGCTTGAGCTTCAAATTAGCTGCTTTGCTGTGAGTAAAATCACTTTGTCTTAATTTGTAACATATGGAAGCTATAAGCCATTAAGGAAGTTAGGATACAGTTGGCTCAGCTGCTGATGGCGACCAAGCCCTGAGTTCATGGTCACAATTGGTAAGCAGTAAATGGATGAGCAAGTATTTACACACCCGGTAAACAAATTCTATCTATAATTGGTCTATATCTTGTCATCAGGGATTGAGTCGATATCCTAGAACTAAGAAGGATTATTTATAATAGTTCCAAAGACTTGTAACCTTGAAACTAAAATGTAATTTATAGGAAACCATACCTGTTAAAGCCTTTGTCACTTAAAGGATGCAACTACTTGGGGTGCCTGGGGGGCTCCGTCAGTTAAGTGTCTGCCTTTGGTTCAGGTCATGATCTCAGAGTTCTGGGATCCAGCCACATTGGGCTCCCTCCTCAGTAGGGACTCTGCTTCTCCATCTTTGCCTGGCTCCTACCCCCACTGCTTATGCTCTTTCTCAAATAAATAAAATCTTAAAAAAAAAAAAAAGATGCAACGATTGTCATAACAGGTTGACATTATAACCAAATAGGCCATAACTAAGTCACTAACCATGACCTTACCGAGATCTAATTATTTTAATCAGTATGCAGATGCTGTTAAAGTTAGAAACAGAGTTAAAGGCATTTCTTTTTGTAAAAATTTGTTTTTACAAGTTAAATTAAGTGCCTCTAGCAAATTTTAAAACACAAGATCTCAATTTGCCACTATAATTAGCACCATCCTTAGGTTGTTATAAGAATTAAATGAGATAAAGTCTGAGAAGTTCTCTTAAGACAAGGGTAGGATTTACAATGGGCACTTAGTGTTGTAATAATGTTGGCCCCTCAACTAAGATTTTCTCTGCTATTCCACATCCTCAAATTTGCCTTGATTATATCTATCATTCTTTACTATGACATGTTACTTATCTAACTCTTAGTTTCATAAAAGTTTTGCTCACTCTTATAGTTGCACTTCTTAGCACACAGTCTGGCGTGTAGTCAGTGCTCAATACTGAAAGTAAAATAGTAAAATACTGAAAAATCAAATCAGACTATAAAACAGCAAAGTCATTTCTTCATCACAATAAGAAAGCAGCCGGGTTTGTAATTGGGCCCATATATCACAGACGTATTCGAAATGGGCTGGTGTCAAATGATCTGATTTTCATTCTCAAGAATTGGTTTCTCGGGATCCCTGGGTGGCGCAGCGGTTTGGCGCCTGCCTTTGGCCCAGGGCGCGATCCTGGAGACACGGGATCGAATCCCACATCGGGCTTCCAGTGCATGAAGCCTGCTTCTCCCTCTGCCTATGTCTCTGCCTCTCTCTCTCTCTCTCTCTCTCTCTCTCTCTGTGACTATCATAAATAAAAATTAAAAAAAAATTGGTTTCTCAGGTTCTGCTTTCATATTTGAATGGAAGATTCTGATTCCCTATGTGTCTATAGCACAAGTCTGTGTACTGTCTCCTTTATAGGTTGTGGTTGGAAAAATTCTGCTCAGTTGGTAACATTTAAACAGTATCATTGGGGCTAAGCAGTTACGGCCATCCATTTAAGAAGTGGATCTATCCTGCTCTCAGTAATGTACCCAATTCAATCATGGTTGGCTTTTCAAATGTCTCATGGTTGTAGTAAGAAAGTTCTTGGAAAGACCCTCTCGTTTCTTCTTGCCACTTTGTGGAAGCCTACACACACATTTAAATTTAATTATGTTTTAAAGCAGTATTAGTGCCTTCATTCCTTTAGTCATTTTCACTGCTTATTGATTATGTTCTAGGTATAAAACCCATGAAGGAAGGGAACACTCTTAAGATCTAGCCTTAGATACAGACAAAAAAGCAAACTGCAATTTAGGATTACAATACCTACAACAAAGCATATGGGACACACTACAAGAGAATGACACAAGTGAAGACCTTAAAAGATGCAAAGACCATCTTCACATAAAGACCCCTGCGGAGAGGAAGGTGTGGGCAGTACTTAGGCCGAAAACCCATGTATGTAGAGTCCCTGCCATGAGAAATAGGTTGGAATGGAGTGGCCCAGGAAGGGATTAGCATCAAATGCTGTCAGACATCATGTAGGGTTTGTGGAACAGGGGAAAGATTTTTTTCTCCCCAATTCTAAGTGTAATTGGAAACATTTAGTGACTTTAACCAGAAGCATTTTGTAACCAGATTTGTGTTTTTTAAAAATCACTCTGGTTGCTGTGCAGAAAAGTGAGTTACTGGAAAAAAATAATTCTGTTGGACAGCAAATTTGACTGAAAGTCAGTAGGAACAATGGGCTTAACATATGTTCTCATCATTTACTAGAGAATTCTTAAAATTCAGATCCAAATGGGAAAGGGCTGACAGGTCTCAGATCCAAATGGGAAAGGACTGACAGAAACATAAACCCATGGGTAGCTTATGTCTATATACATGTGTGCATTCAAAAACTATTGAATAAGAATTGTAATTCCTTCTCATTCCAAGGGGCAAAAAGACTCCATTTCCTCTCTATGTTCAATACCTCATGAGAATTGGAGGAGAATGGACTATAGCCATAGTCTTTCCTTTGAATTCCAAATCAGAAGCAATAGGGATTTACAAGAGTCACATGTGCCATTATTACAGACATTTTGTGTGTACTCCAGGGGAACAATGAGTACAAACTTTGGATACAATAATTGATTCATTATAATAATCAGAGATTTGGACTGCATGCATCAGGATCAGTGCTTTCGATGTGCACAAACTATAGTTTTCCACCATGTCCTAATGACTATTTTAAAACAGAGTCTACTGAACAGTTATAGGAACCATTACACACACCTACAACCATGCAGATCCAGGGTTTAAATACAAACTAAAATATTCTACTCAGTAAGTCTTGAGCCTCTCTTTAAAGCTTGTGATTTCATCTTCTTGGTCCTGATTTTAATGAGATTCAGCAATCCTCACCTTTGAATTTGCATTTGTCTTTGTCCTTAAAGAATCAAGGGTTCTTTTATGTTGGGTTTAATTGTGATTAATACACTCAATGATAACGATTACCTAAGTAACAGCAGAATGTTTGAATATTAAACTCAGCACATATTCTTTCTTCTATATTTGAATAACTTTTCAAATACCATCACAAGTTTCAAAGGATCTCTCCTTAACAGGCAACTCGTATGTGCCTTATTTTATTAGTGGAAGTTTTGATGTTGACAGAGGACAGCATAACTAAATTTACACATATGGCCATGCCAAAGAAAAAAATCAATTCTGGATTCCTATAAAAGCTTTGGCAATTGATTCTAATGATGAATTAGGGAGAAGTATCATCAAATAGTTTTTCTTCTACAAAATTCCAAATTTTGTCAATATCAGTAATCACTGATAGATCACAAAACATTCATTAGTACTCACACAGGTCTTTGACTTCTTTCCAGTAATTCCTGTGTGCAAAGCATGAAGCCTGACAAAAAGATTAGAAAAGTTTTAAAGTGTCAGAACTTCATCAGACTGACTTCCTGATTTCCTTTTTCTATTTTTCCATGAATACAGTAAGATTATGTTTCTCTTTAAGGGCAAGTTCACCTCCTCTCTGTTGGTCATATTGACACAATCATTCTATCACAAAAAAATGTTTGGTTGATGACCATTAACAATATACTCTCTGGGTATACAAGGTCACTTAAATGTTTAGATTCATTCCCTGAGTTAATGTTAGGATGCAATTTGTTAAGAGAAAGGTCTAATAAGTAGCTCTGGATTTATCAATCTTTTCTTTTTTTAAATTGCTTGTATCATAGATGACAAGTAGGGGGGAAAGGAGAAGAAAAAGGGAAAATGAAAAGAGAACAGGAAGGTAAAAGAAACTAGGAAGATATATAGAAATTCAGGGGGAGGATAAAATATATAAAATATATTTGGGCCATGTGGCTATCTGGAACTAGCCATAAATATTTTTAATAAAATGACTTTGATACCAATCATAGCTAAGAATTTTTTAAAAAGGAAAACTCAACAGATAAAATTTAAAGAAGTCAATGAAATTATCACTGATACTAAAGAACATACTTGCCAATTTACTAGTTTTGACACTAACACAGTATAATTTAACTGGCCTTGCTGCTTGGAGACAAAAGTGACAAGCCAACCTATTAATAATGTGTTAGCAATAATCAGTTCAGAGTAAGAACACTTCACAATAGCAATCCCACAACACAGACCAATATAAGAGAGAGGAATACGATCAATGCAAATTATTCCTAATTTAGGTGCACCTTGGAAAGACTTGTCAGCAGAGGCAATTTTACTGTCTAACATCAATAGTTTTTGTTGGCAAAAGGTAGTTCCTTCCCAAACAACCATGAATATATACATCAGCTCTCTCACTTACAAAGATCAAATCAATTGTTAGAACTAATGTTCTATTTTGATTTTTTGTAACAAAGTTACTTAACAAAAAATTTGAGACCCTCATCTGATGGATAATTATGAACATGGGAACCAGAAATTTATATTGGAATGAGAAAGACATGTATTTTTGTAAAAATTTGGAATGACCATAGTTCCATTAAATTTAGGCTACATCTTGCCAAGCTTTGTATTCAAGATAAACACGGCTGAGATTAGAACAGCCTGACATAGAGGGCACTTGCTGAGATCCAGAGTCCTAGAGTTCAGTCCATGGTTTGTTCCTATGAGGACTTGATATGTGGCCAGGGCAAATTTCTTCATGGAAGCTTTGACACTACCCGTAAGACAGAGGTCTAAGGGGAATGAATGGGCTTATTCATGTGAGTCATAATCCTATCAATCATGGGCTGGTTCATTTTCTATCAGGTGTGACATGATAATTTTTAATGAATTCTTTGGTATCAAAATAAACTTTCCCTTATTTATATAAAGTATATTCCTTATATTGCAATATATTTGCTCTTACTACAAAAATAATCATCCCTTTGAGAGTGGAATGTCTTGGTTAAAATCAATCACAGAATAATTCATCTTGATTTTGACCCTGTCAAACTTCTGTGATTAACATTTCATCATTTGTGCCATTGGACAGTTTCTCTATATTCAAAGACAAGACCTGGAAATTGGACTTGTCAGCCTTCCTTTTAAGCTTTCGGCATAGCTATAATTTTATGGGTGTGTTGGGCAAACGGAGAAAGTTCTAACTTAAGGCAATACTGGAACCCTTTGAAATAAGGACTCTTCTAACATGTGTTCAGACTTTCTTCACATGTAGAAGCAACTGAGGAAACTCCCAGAACTTCAAAGTTTTCACATCAACCTTGTCTTTCAGAAGAACTGTAGTAAAGCTGAAGGCACTTGCCCATTTTCCTTTCTTGGTAAGACACTAACCAGGGACTTATTAAGCCCCCATTATGCAGATAATTATATAAAAGCATGACAGTGTGGGATACTTTTTAGTATTTCTATCAATTCATTTAGTCAACAAATACTTTTTGAGCTCCTATTAGATGTCAAGTGCTGGGTAGGACCTGGAGATACAATGATGGACTATATAGAATAGTTCCCAATCTTCTAGATTATGTAGTCTCACAGGGTAGGGAGATAAATAGGCAACTCTAAAACTAGGTGATAAAGACTATGACAAAGTCCAAGGGTAACCAACAAGAATTCTAACCCAGTCTGGAGATGGCAGTTGAAACCTCATTTATCTTCACTCTGTATTTGAGAAATTGCCCATCGCTAAAATTTATAACCCCAAAATAAATATTTGAGGTGATTTTATGGGTATTCACAGAGAGGCTCAGAGTATGAAAATTTTTGAATGTCCAGATCACACAATCCCAGCTGAGCTGAAACAAGATGGTGCTCTGCCTCCTTGTTTCAGTACTCAGAGATGAGCAGAGGGTGGAGGCTGTCTGTGGATGGCTGTGTAGGACAATGCAAGACACTCTGACACCAGCCAGTTAGGCCAGATTTGAACCCCAACTCTGGTACCTGTTAGTGGGGGACCTCGAGTAAGAACATCAAACACTTCCAAACCTCATTTTCTCTTACTTAGTAGTATAGAGTCAATATCATCTTACCTGACTACTAAGGTATTTCTAAAAGGGTTTAGGAAAATTATAGAAGTGTTTTGTAAATGATAAAAGGTCATAGAAAAAGATTAGTTATCAATACTGACTGCCTTTCCCTTTTTATAAGCCATAAAATAGAAGACAAGGGTTTGAAGATAACAGCTTTGAAAAAGACGAGATCAATGATTACCCCAAGATATAACATTTGGACTAAATCAACCTGTTCAGGAGACTTGCTTTCTTAGTTTTATAGAGATTTTATAGAGATTTAAGCTCACAATGAGTTAAACCCATATGTTAAAACTGTGTGCTTTAAACATCTGGTCAGTTATGTGATAAAAACTTAAGTAAGTTAACAGTTGATTTTTGTTGGGATTTTTGTACATTTTTACAAGAAAATGCAATGTTTGTTACGTCTGGCTGGCAAAATAGAAGATGTCTTTGAGGGTTTAGAGGGCTTTGAGGAAACCAAAGGCTCTTTGATCCAAAGAGACAGAGGCTGGAAGAAGCACATCCTTTATATATCATCCGCTATCTATGGGAAAACACACTCTTAGGCATCCTTGAAGAGCTGTCCCCAACTCATAGACAAAAAGATAAATACCCTTAATGCCAACAAATGCTTTATTGACATAACATCATTGACTTACTGGTCCCTCTGACATTACTAAAAACTACTTTTTCTTCATTCTCTTCTTCCATACCTCCCCCTGCATGGCCATTCCCAACCCTAATCAGAAAATCTACATTTTCAACTAGAATTTGAGTACATTCTCTATATCAAGAACTAGGTTTGTCAATATTCTTGACATTTTAACAAACATCATCTCTAAAATTTACATCAAACCTTATTTTTTAAAGGTGGAGTAAAGAGGTTAAATAACTCATCCAAAATCACAGAGCAAGCATATATAAAACAGGAATTTCAAATCCAGATCTGCAGAATTCCAAAGGTATTTATCATCGAATTAAAATGGCTTCTCATTTTTATTTTTTTTCTCATTTTTATTCTTTATCTTCTGGGTAGATCTGAAAAAGCTGATGAATTTCTTAGGTTCTGTTTTAGATAAACTAGATAGGACTTCCCTTGAGCAAAGTTTCATAGTCCTTACAACCATACATAGAACAGGCTAACAAAGTTGAGGAAATCCTCTTCCCCTCCCAAGAGATAGAAGGTCTCTTCTACTTTCTCTGGAAGGTTCCTTTATTCTTTCATCTGCTCCCCAAAAGTAAATGCCTCCCACCCCCAATCACTATCAGAGGACAGATTAGTCTTGGCAGCTTCTTCCCTATCTCACTGCAGTGTGAAGCTACCTGTTTCCCATGTGTCTCAGCAGGATAACACGTGTGAAATGGAGATAATTTTCAAAATATTAAATAGCAGGGGTTTCCTGACTGAAAGAGCTATAAAATTATTGCTATTTATCTCTGAATTCTGCCAAGGGAAACAAAGACTGAGGCATGATCGCTCTTTCCAGCAAGCGGACATTTTACTGGCTTCCCAACTATTGAAGAGGGCAACTTAATTAAAGAGTATAAACTGCATTTGTTAAAAGAAAAAAAAAATCACAGAAATGCACTTCCAGCAACTATGGTTGATAGTGGCTCTCAACAGCATGGCTTTTATTCTGGACAACAAAACATGAATCATTTAACGCTACTCTTCTTCCCTTCCCTTGAATTTTGTCTCACATCTTTTCTTCTTACTGGACTCCCATCTTCATCCCATCCTAGTGTCTTGACTATAAAGCTGATAGGAGACAAAGAAGCAAAAAGTGCACCTGAATAGATAGATCTCAAAGATTGATTTGGGAGATAGAGTTGTATAGAGCCAAACACAGGAAGGAGGTTACATATCAGCAGTAGAGAAAAAAGGGGGGCAGGATATGCAATGTCTAAATTGCATGGACCAGTAAAAAAAAATCCCTCATGTTCTTCCAAAAGTTCCTATTAAGTATTATTATCCCCTCTTAATTGATGAAGAAGTTGAGAAAGGAAATGATGGGCTTGACCTTGAACCATGCAAGTGATATAGCCTGCTCATTCAGTTATGCGTGAGTTGGGACAGGGATAACTATAATAAACAGGAACTCAATGCCCTATCCTAGGCCACTCCTCAGTACCAGCTGACGGTCTTCCAGGAGTCTTCCAACTTTCCAAATGATTCTGGAAATTGTTATCTGAATGTGAGATAGTCTAGGTGTATTCTCTATGAGCTGATACAGCTGACCAGTGTAGGACATTTGCTTTCAAAGATTGAGTTAGAGTAGATCCAAGCCCTAGGACACTCCAATCTTCTGGCTCTGGACCTGGTGTATTCTCCTTACACCACTCTCAGCCAAACACTACACCACATGTGTATGTGTAGAGGGTGAGGACAGGGCAGCCAGATGGTAGAGGGGCCTAACATGACAGTTCTACCAAGAGGCAGAAAGAGAACAAAAGAGGTACTTATTAATGAAGACATTTTAGACATGACTGTCATCAGCAATAAGGTTAACTCCTCACATTTTCTCTCAACAAGATTCCTTCAACTTGATTTGCTTTGGAGAAAAAGTACACAAGAGAAAACTCTTTAGTTTCATGTCAGTTGAAAGTCCATAGCAAAAGGCATTTGGGGACAGAACTATAACTGAAAAGTTAGGTACCAGAGACCTTTTATTATGGATGTCAGGGGTCTCCATTTGCTCATTCATTGCCCAGTTACTGTGTGTTTCTAGAAGCCAGTCATTGGGCTCGATGGAGGCAGGCTAAGGCTGCTTATATTTAAGCAGCTCATGCTTTTGAGGCCAAAGACTTCATTAGAACACAATGAAAACTGAAGACTGTATGTGCTAGGAGCAAGATAGTCTGAAAGTTTCCCTCAGCTTGACTAAATATTAGACCACAGGCCACTGACCCACCCCCCCCCCCAACACCACCTTTTTCTTAGAACATTTACTTCAAGAAATTTTTCATTATAAATTTCCTGGTTCCCTTGAGATGTCAATCTTCTCCTAGCCTCTTGCCAGATTTACAACTCAGGAATATCTTTCTCAAGGACTTGGGAGCCATTCCCTTGAAATGCAAGAAAGATAGCATATCTCCCTGTTTCTCTGAGAAGATAGGAGCCCAACTTTAATAAGCAACAGTTAGCAGAGAACCTAGGCATACTGGCCAGCCCCTTTCCCAGCACCATGCTTAAAAACCTTCCCATCTTTTCTGCAGGACTTTCAGTCTTGCTCCTTTACTGTAATAGCCTTGAATAAAGTCTTCTGTGCCCATTTAACTTGTCCAACCTAATTTTTGACAGCGACTGGCTTGTGAACATGAGGGGAGAGAGAGAGCTAAGTTATTGGTAACTGGAAGAGATTCAAACTTCATATTAGTGGCTATAAGGCAGGAATGTTTGAAAGACAGGCAGTAAACTACAGTAATCAGTTGGAGTGGTATAAGAATATTCCAAGGGGCTGTTCTCCCTAGTACCGTTGGAGAGACATGAGGGTAATAAGTGTGGAAAATGGCTTGGAATAAGCAATGGGCTGTCAAAAAGCTGAAGCTATTAGGATGAGAGCTTCTGTGACTTTTACCACTGCTCTACTTCCCAGTTCTAGACTGAAGTTCATTTAAATAGTCATATTAAAAAAAAAAAAAAACCACTAAATCTACAATGGGAAACCATCTCAGCAAGAATCCATGTAATTCAGTAATTAAACTATTGAGTGCCTACTGTATGCCAGGCAAACAGATACAAATGCAAAGGGTAAAAAGAGTTAAGGGCATGTGACCTGGTCTCTTATGACTCCATTTCTCATCTGTAAAACAGTGTACATGATTAAAGGAATTAGAACAGGAGAAGAATTTGTAACAATGCCTGCAAACATTAATTGCTTAATAAATATTACATACTATTTGACATTTATTAAACCAAGTTTAAGTCTTATGTATGGCTAGCTAACACATATTTCAAAGAACATTATTATTAATAATGAAGCCTTAGGAGAGGGCACTACTTTTTTTTCTTCCTTAAAGTTTCAATTTTTATGGGGTTTTCTTTTTGGTTTTTTAAAAATTAAATATACTTAATTAATATAGAGTGTATTATTAGTTTTAGAGTAGTTTAGTGATTTGTCACTGGCATAGAATACCCATAGCTCATGACATCAGCGAAGGTGCTACTTTTTAAAATTGCCTTTTGCACGCCTTTCAGAATATTTCACATTAGAAAGAGGGAATCCTCTGCTAAAGAATATCCCCAACTCTCTACTCTCTCACTCTACCCAGCGCAAGCTCTGGTGGCTCAGTGGACTCATTTTACCCAGAGCTCAGGGTTTTCGCAACTTTACTCAGTTGGCATAGCTTTGCTACTTGCCTTCCAGAGTTAATGAAGTAAAGACCTTTTATTTAGCCTTCTTTCCTCATTATCTATGAAATGGGCTATGTCTTCATCTTTATTTTCTCTTCCATTCTACAATGGAAAAAAGAGAAACAGAAGGGGGTACAGGGAACAAAGAATGAGCATGAGCAAGGGTAATCCCCTGGTTAGCCTGAGAGCCAGTCTTACATCATGCTTAGTTAAACACTTAAGCTCCAGATCCAGGAAGCCTGGGTTCAAACCCAGGTCCATAAGCCATGTGACTTTCAGCAAATGACCTACTTCTCTGTTCCTTAGTTTTCTGATCTGTAAATCACAGAAAATAAAAGTAGCCACCATCATGGGATTACTGCAAAAAAATAAATTCTATAAAGCACTTGAAATGACCTGACACATGTCAGCTTTTATCATTAATCTAATTAGAGCTGCCTGCCAACATTCTTCCGTTTTCCATTCTATGCTTCTTGATTATTTTCCGATGAATTCTTCATTTGAAATGAATATCTTGTCTGAATGCTGTGTACTGAACTGAAACCTTTGATTCTCTTACAAACCTTCACACAGACTGAAACAAGTGCTTCTTCATATTTATTGTTCTTCCCACTAAACCCTAAGTTCTTTATTAGACCATGCAGTCCCACACCTAGCACACATGTGGTCAGCAAATGTTCATTAACTAAACTATGCAAACTGCTATGAACACAAATTGTCTTCTAAATTTACTATGCAAAATCTTTTTGTTTTTGTTAAAGATTTTATTTATTCATGAGAGACACACACACACACACACGGGGGTGGGGGTGCAGAGACACAGGCAGAGGGAGAAGCAGGCTCCATGCAGGGAGCCCGATGTGGGACTCGATCTGGGGTCTCCAGGATCATGCCCTGGGCTGAAGGCAGTGCTAAACCACTGAGCCACCTGGGCTGCCCTTACTATGCAAATTTTATATGTAACATGAGAGAAGTGTTAGCTGACACTGTGTTGGTAATCATATTGCAATAAATAAATGTTTCAAATCAGTGTGTTACATACCTTAAACTTATATGAGGTTCTATGTCCATTATATCTTGATTAAAAAATTCCATTTCAAAAATATTTCTAAGCATTTCAGATCTTAAAATTTAGACCGTACCAAAATATATAAATTTTAATTCTAAGAAAAACCTCAACAGAAAATACATGCCTGAATGACACTAGCAAGTGATTTTAAATTTAAGAATATACACAACAAAAATGCATGATAGTTATTAGTCTATAACGCAATATGGAAAGGAACAATTTATATACCATTGTCCTTCCTGTATTTTGTCAATTCCAGAATTTTTAGTTGTGTTTAGATATTAATGGAGGCTTTTCTCTGCCAAAGTTTTGCAAAGAACAAGGGTGAGCTCTGTCATCATGAGTTGACATGAGTGCTGCTTTCAGAGCTGTTTGGATTCTTGTTGAGACTAAGAAGCACACCTGCTACACCAAAGCAAGAATGCCCTAGGGATACAATCTTGTCTCATAGTAGAGCCACTACCTCACTATGAATAGTCCTATCTATGGAATGGATAGTAGCATTGCTATATACTCTTGAAATTAGCAGAAGGGCCAGAAATATATGATTAATTAGAAACATTCAAATAATCTCAGTTGGCAGAGCTGACCAAAAGATTCACAAATTTAGTGCTTCCTCCAAACTGTTCATTGAGTTGGGACTTTGGGTAGAACCAGAAAGATAATGAGCACTGGAGAGGCTTCAAAGTGCAATAATGAATAGAGAATTGAAAAGATATGCCTATGAAGAGGACTTCAAAGGATGGCAGGGAGTTAGCACAATGAACCAGCAACACTAGAGGAGTCAAAAACATCTGGATGAAAAGTAGAAACTATGATCAGACACCTGAAAATTATTAAAGATGAATTTATATTTAAGGAGACAGAAGTACATGTGTGTGTGCGCACATGCGTATGTGTAGTTTTAAGAAAATGGATATGAAAATTGTAAAATCTATTGGACACTGGATCATGCAAATTTCTTTGAGACTCATAAAAACACATACTGTTTTTCACCAATTCAGTACAACTCACCAACACTAGGACAAATAATTTTTCCAAGAAAAAAAGTTTAAGATTCAACTTCATGCACCTGTCAGCTTTTTGTTCATTTCCTTAAATAATGAGATATAGAGGTAAAGTTATATCTTTATACGAGATGTAAAAAAAAAAAAATCACACTATCATTGTTTTTATACTGAGACAAAGAAATCATTACAATGAGACAAAATTATGTTATCTATTCTAACTCTTAAATTTTTAGGGAAAAAATAACCTGGTAATCAAGAAAGCTAAGCCACCTCTAGATCTTGAGTTATTTGTAGAAAGCCTAAAATAGATTATTTAAGATACTTAGATTCTATCTTTTTAGACCATAACTGATGATTAGATTACAAAACTGGCATTTTTTCATACTTATTGAGTTTCTTTTGTTGTTGTTGAAGATTTTTTATTTATGAGAGAGAGAGAGAGAAGAGCACAAGCAGTAGGGAGGGTCAGAGGGAGAAGCAGATTTCCTGATGAGCAGGGAGCCCAACGTGGGGCTCTATCCCAGGATCATGACCTGAGCTGAAGGCAGATGCTTAACTAACTGAGCCACTCAGAAACTCCCTTATTGAGTTTCTAAGACAATCCCTATGTTGTGCCAGGTATTGAGTATCATCTACAAATAGACAAAACTCTTCCCTCATAGAGTTTACAGTCTAGTGAGAAGACAATACCAATTAAGTACTCAAAGAAAGAGTTGCATAATTCAAACTGTGTTTATAACCTAGCTCTGAAATAGAACATTAGGGTGGATATCTACTTAGAAGGATCTGGAAAAGGTGCTATAAATTAAATCTTGACCTAAAAACAAAAATAAGAAGAATGTATGAATATCACAGTGTGGAGGAAGAACACTCTAGGCAAAGGGGAAAGCTTTGGAAAAGTTTCAAAGACAAGAAACAACTTGGTCTCAACTTGTTGGAAAGCTACAAAAAGGCACATTTGGCTAGAATCTACCCATGTGAAGCCTTGTGGGCCAAGATATTTGTATTTCAATCTATGCTTTGTCAAGTGATTTGAAGCTTGAAAGTTACCTGGTCAAATCCACTTCTGTAAAAGAATATTCTGGTACTATATCAAAAAGAAAGAACTGAGGGCAGAAGTAGAGAAGCTTATTAAGAGGCAACAGCAAGTTTAGATGAAAGAAGTTAGCTTGAACCAGGATGGGTATAATAGAGATGAAGGAAATTGAAGATATTTAAGAATGGTTACACAGGAAGAACCAAAACCTTGATAGAATAAACAGTGGAAGTATGAGAGAAGAATCAAGAGGGACTTCCTGATTTCTGGACTTCCTGATTTCTGTTGAGTTGAGGAGTCTGTGATGCCATTGACTGCATTCCCAGTTGCATTCCTCAATTGAAGATTGGGGAATACAAATAAATCAAAGGTTCAGATTCAGGAGTGTTCAGTTTGGGGTGCTTGCTATTCACTCAAGAAGAAATGACAAATTTACAACTAGAAATATGAAATGGGCAACTCTGAAAAAAGGTCCAGATTAGAGACTGATTTTTTTAAATCTATGTTATAAGTCCTAAAATGGATGGGGTCATCTCATGAAAGGGTATACAGAGAGGAGAGAAGACCAGTTTCTGAGCTTCGTTGAATGGCAACATTAACAATTTCTTCCCCTTTTTTTCCAGATATGTTAACTTCCATTGCTTCTATCACAAGTTGTTTCTTTAACCTTACCTGTAAATATAATAAAAAAACAATAAAATCAAATAAACCAAACATCTTTTTACTTCAATTCTATGAATTCAGTTTTACAATAACTAGGAGATTATGATAAAGATTACTCTTCCATATATAATGTAAATAAGAAATGTTTTCTTAAATATTTTATAGCATTTATTGAGAAATTACTCTTGTACCAGATATTATGCTGCTTTTCATTAATTTCTCACAATCTTATCAATTACATAATTGCTATTATCCTTAGTATACAGATAAAGAAATTGAGAGAGATTAAGAAATGTTACTTATGATTGCCTAGCTAATATGAGAGTAACTGGAATTAAATGTATGGATTATAACCAGAACCCTATTTTATCATTGAGCTAAATCACTTCATTTTAACTCTTGTTTTTTGAAATGTTTTCATATAATCCTACAACTGCTTGATGAAACAGGAAATAGAAGCATCGATTTTAAAACTTTAAGCCTCATGGATGGTATGCAATTTGCCAAGGACAGAGTATCAGACCTGAAGAGAATTTGCCACAGTGATGCTATGTATCCATACACAATTGGGCCAAGACTTGAGTGATATCAAAAAACAAGCATGGGGACACCTGGGTGGCTCAGTAGATGATCATGACCTTTGGCTCAGGTCATGATCCTGGGGTCCTGGGATCGAGTCCCGCATCAGGCACCCCTGCAGGCAGCCTGCTTCTCTCTCTGCCTGTGTCTCTGCCTCTCTCTATCTGTGGGTCTCTCATAAATAAATAAATAAAACCTTTAAAAAAAAAAAGTATGGACAAAGGTATATCCAAGAAGGACAATGAATTATAACTAAGTGAGGTCTTGTACAATCCCTTTATTACTAGAAAATTCAAAGGCCTATCCAATTTAGTGGTATAAACAAATATTTTCTCATAAACCTAAGGATTTACATATCTCCCTGCTTTAAAAAGACTCCTGTATTCCTGACTTGCAAACAGCTCCAGTCCCAACAATGGATGAAATGAAGGAATGAAGAAAGGGAAGGACAGAAGGAAGGAAAAAGAAAGGCTTATATTTCGCTTAATTAACAGATTCATACATATCCCTTACTTGTAATAATCAAGTTCATTTTTGTTACAACACCCTGTTTCTTAAGGAAACATGAAAAATGGACATTGTTCAATAAAAATCTCATCAAAAGGGGGTTGTTTGGTCTGTTGAAGGCCAAATAACCAGCTGATGAATGAATTCTTCAGAAATGCATTATTTATTTAGGATTGTGCCAATGGGTGATCTCTATTTCTTTTGAAATTTCAGCTTCAAACAGTATCTTTTTCAGTTCCTTAAAAAATATATTTACCTTAATTAGTAAAAAAAAAAAAAAAAAAAAAAAAAAAAAACCGTGGGTGAAATTTAACAACACGCCTGGAAACCACTAGAAGCAACAACAGATTGGGAAATCCCTGGTGTAGCTAATAGCCTGAGTCACTCTGTTTTTGCTGTTGTATAGCCATCACCTTCAGGGTCAGTGATGGATGAGTGATGGAGTCAGCCTGATTCTTTACAAAATCCATGCCTGCAGTGGCAGCCAAGGTCAAAAGACAAAGCTGGCTGGATCTCTGCACCTAGTGTACTGTTCCTGTTCTTTCAAGGACTCTAGGGAGGCCCGTCAATGTGGGGGGGTTAGGGGGAAGGAGACAGACTTAACATAATCCACTCTTTACTTACTTCCCTACTCAACACACATTGTTACTTCATTTCCACGATAAACTCCTGTGTTCTGGTTGCCATATCAAACATGCCACCCAGGTTCAGTGCCAAGATAGAGTGATTTTGTTTGGCTGAGGTAATATGAATCTATTCATAAAGCCCACATAACAAATAAAGTCTGATTCAACCACTCCATTTCTTCCCAGTCCCATTTACTGAGAAGTATACTTTGGCTCAAATGTGTATTAACAAGGAAATCTATGTTTGTGGTGACCTGCTCTGAATGAGCCCCATTCTCACAGAAAGTCTTCTATTATACCAAAGGAAAAAAAAAAAAAAAAAAAAAGCCTGATGGGTTGGGGAGAGTAATTCATAGAGAAAGATGTGCTGACAGCTCTGAATGAATAGCTTTCCTCCTCTAGGGCTCCAACTCCAGTAGGCCCCCAGGCGAGGGAACATACTCACTCACCAGAATCCCAAAACGGCAGTCACATCCAACCAAATCCTGGAAGTGATTAGAGAAGAGACCTCTTTTCTGAAAAAAGCAGCCTTTCAACTAGCTGCATGCTATTTTTTTTTTTTTTTTAAGTAGGGGGTAGAAAAAGATGAAGTTTTCAGACCAGGTTTCAGTAAGTCTGATTTCTCTATCCACAATGGCTTCCTGTGTTTGGTGTGTGACGAGCCTAATGGAGCTGCCATGTTGGAAGAGTTATGAGCTCTTCAAGAGCCTATAATGAATTGAGATTCGATGTTATCAAGTTGCTGTTTATCATGGCACCAAAGCAGAGAGATGGAGGATGCAAACATAATTAAGGGTCATTTCCCTGGATGGGGAGAAGTCCTGAATTCAAGTTCTATTTATTGTCAATAAATCTGGGTGACACATGACAATGTATTAAGATTATCTAAATCTTATTCCAAGGGAGAAAACAGATGGCTCCTTGAATCTAGGCAGCTGGCTTTCATTTATTTTATTATTTTATGTTTTAAAGAGCATGTAAGACAAAAATAAATTTGAATGCTTTAGGATGGTAAAATCTTTCCTGTTCTCTGCAGGCCCCCACTACTTCCTTTTGGATTTCACCCACCCCACCCCACCATACATTAAACAAATTCTTATTGAGCATCTCCTATGTGTTAGGCACTAGCTAGACACTGGGCATTCAGCCATCACAAAAAAAAAAAAAAAAAAAAAAAGACAAAATCTCTTCTCTAATGGAGCTCACATTCCAGTAAGGGGCAAGGTCAGACATTAACAGATAAGCTATCGGGTGCATTACTTGCTTAAGTGTTATGGTGGGAAAAGAACAGGGTGAATGCTAGAGACAAGGGCTGCAATTTCAGATAGGGTTCTTGTGAGAAACTGACATACACACAGTCACCCTTTCCAGAAGAAGCCTCACCCCCGCCCCATCAGTCGTAACATCAAAAGAAACCCAAACCAAATCCTCTTCCTGCAGGTCACAGGGATTTTCATGCCCTCTTGGCCTACTCAAATGGCAGATAATAAGACTAAAGCTCCCCAGTTTCCAAGAACCTACCAGGAAAGACATTTCTATTGACAGAAGGATGGGAGGAAGACCAGGGTCAGTGTCATAAACTAGTTTGTTCTGTGATCCATCCTTGGACTTTAACTTACTGAAATGTTTTCTTGTGAAGAGCTCAGATATAGAATAAACATGTTCCTATGGAAGTGTTGAATTACACCTGAAACTAATATAACACTATGTTAACTGGAATCTAAATAAAAGCTCAAGGGGCACTTGGATGGCTCAGCGGTTGGGAGACATCTGCCTTCAGCTCAGGGCATGAGCCCAGGTCTGGAGATCGAGTACCACATCGAGCTCCCTATAGGAAGCCTGCTTCTCCCTCTGCCTCTGTCTCTGCCTCTCTCTCTGTGACTCTTGTGAATAAATAAATAAATCTTTAAAAAATAGTCAAAAAATATTTAATAAAAATAAATTGAAAAATAAAAATAGCATGTTCCCACTTGTTCCCAACTCTCACCTAAATGATACCCATTTACAGCATGCCCTTTAGAGAGTCTCAGAATTTCCCCAAGCTCTTTTCTAGAGTTTGGATAAAAGGTCTCTACAATGACAAGGCATTTCCAAGTCCCACTCCTAACTGTGTTCTGTCATCAGAGCCTCACACCTTGTCCTGGGTTTTGTTTGTACTTTGTCTCTCTGTTCCCTTGACCAGTAACTCACGTTCAGCAGGTTGTGATTTAGTCCTTCCTGGAGATGCTTCTTCTGGTAACCACTTTCTGGGTCCAGCTGAGAAAATGGCAACATGTCCCTGCACTGTTCCAGGTCCCTGAGCTCTCAGGGCATATCTGAGGAGGAATACAGGGCAAGGTGCCACACACAGCTCAGAATGCAGTGACATTCATCCTCCTCTGACGCGATAAATAATCATCTCATATTCTCCTTCTAGGCGTGTGTTTCCCCCATCAGCCTTTATCTCTAGACCCTTACTAGACACAAGAACTGGGGAGTGAGAGTATTCCATAGAAAGTATATCTTGGAGGGACGTGGGGGTGACTCAGTGGTTGAGTGTCTGCCTTCACTCAGGGCATGATCCCGGGGTCCTGGGATCAAGTCCCACACTGAGCTTCCTGGAGAGATCCTGCTTCTTCCTCTGCCTATGTCTCTGCCTCTCTCTCTCTTTCTCTCTCTCTCTCTCCATGAATAAAGAATTTAAAATATTTTAAAAATAATAATTAAAAAAAAAAGAAAGTAGATCTTGGAAAGAAGAACTCACATTGAAAAACAGTTAAGACTTCCAGAAAATGTTTCCATTTGTATCAGGAGTACTAAAAGCAAAGAGATGGGTTTTGGCAGGTAAGCTTATGAACTGATTCCAGACAAGTTGGTAGGGTGTAATGGACTAGAGCAAATAGTCCCCCTTATATCTTTAAGATGGAAACAGTGAATGGTTTGCACTGAGAGGAGATGCTATCCAGGTAGCCATCGGTTAATTTAGGGTCTGCTGCAGGACAGTGCTAATGCCTGGGTGCCTCTGTGTGTGGCTCTAATACTTAGGCTTGTGGTTTTTTTTTTTTTTTAATTTATTTATGATAGTCACACACAGAGAGAGAGAGAGAGAGAGAGAGAGAGAGAGGCAGAGACACAGGCAAAGGGAGAAACAGGCTCCATGCACCAGGAGCCTGACGTGGGATTCGATCCCGGGTCTCCAGGATCATGCCTTGGGCCAAAGGCAGGCGCCAAACTGCTGCGCCACCCAGGGATCCCTTAGGCTTGTGTTTTATGAGGCTAGTCCTCAAAACACTATTGACATCTTCCTAGCTGGACTTTGGATGCAGCTAAGCTCTCCCAAGTGGAAGTGGCATCCTGAAAATAGGAGTGTACATGGCAAGAGCATGGGCTAGAGAGCCAGATATGAACTGGAATCCCTTCTCTGCCACTTATCTGTATGGCCCCTGGACAAGGACAAGTCACCCAGCATTTCTGAGCCTTAGCTTCACCCTCTACAAAAAAGGGATAATAGTGTCTACTTTGCAGCAATTTTGATAGATTTACAAGAAATACCTATGAAATCCCTGACATGTTAAAGGAAATTATTATGTAAAACTAGAACTATTTACAAGAACAGTGGTAGTCATTGAAATGTGCATAAACATTTATATCTTGCTCTTAAAATGTACATTTTTAGAAATTTACATTTTAGAGCAAAATAAATGCCAATATGTTGCCATTCATTAATATTCACTAGATCCAAACAGTCATCCTCTGCTCAGTGAAGCACAGCTATCTCCCTGGCTAGACTCAAATTTTTCTTAGAGTTAAAAAAAAAATCACCAAGGCATGTTCATGGCTCTGGTGTCTCCGAGTTTCAGAGAAATCTGGAACTCTAGTACACAAAGGAAGGAATTTCATTTAGGATGAAAAGTTTTAAGAATACATTCCCACCTTTTTACTTTTTCCTTAGCAATATATTCTTCTCTCCTCTACAATTTTTAGGACAATCACTAATACATCAATTCCTATTCCTTCAGCATTTTCTTTCCAGACTAAAATTGGATTCTGCATTTTTGCAAAAGATACATTAAACGCTTACGTTATCCAAAACTCAAAGCATTCTGGGTGTTTACCAATAAGTGAGGGCAGTGAGAAAGTATACTTTACAATCTATTAAGTCTCTTAACTTTAAAATTTTATTGAGAAATGGAAAATTTCAGTTTGAAGTGTTTCACATTTGAAGTTACGTGCATAAAGTGAAGACCTCATTAGTGTTTTTGTGGACTTACTATCCAAATCAGCATGATTCAAGTTACCATAAAATATGATCTTATTGACCCTATTTAAGAAGTTTTTTCTCTTCCTCATAGTTAATTCCTGAACTATGTCAGAGGACCTAAGAGTAAAACTTGCTGGACTTACGACTAAAATGTGTCACTCACTGAGCAGGCACAAGGCAACAAGAAAACCTTTTGGGGGCATCACTATGTCACCCCCAAATCTTGCCTAATATTATTTATTTATTTATTTTTGCTTAATATTATTCCTTCACTTCACTGAATTATAACTTAACATTTGGTATGTGTTTACTCTGCATCAGGAACTCACCAAGTCCTTTAACATGTACTGTCACAATACAAGAGTATTCTTATGCTACAAATAAAAAGAAAACAAAAAGATTGTTATATAACCAAGATCACACATGTAACAAGTAGCAGAAAGATACTTAAACCCAAATCCTCTAAGTTCTGCTCTTTTCAATATTCTACATAGCCCAGTGCCATTTATTTATACATTTATAAAAGAAAACTATAGAGAAAACTATAACAAAAACAGTTTTGAAATAAGAATAGTTTGAATTTTTGAATAACACATTGGTTTGGAGGGAAAAATTTTCAAGTTGGTTCTGGTTTAGTCTAGTAGTTGTGAGAAAACATGGATCATGTTCCAGCATGAATGTGTTCAGTGGTTTCTTGAGTGGAAAAACATCAGTTCAGTATTTAACTCAGATATTTAGTGTTTTTTGTTATTGGTTGGTGGGTCAGTTGGCTAATCAGCTGGCTTATTGGTAGATGAGTCGTTTTACACCATTAGATTGAAAACGGTTATCTTTAATTCCCAGGGCTGTCTCAGGATCCTAGAGATTACCACACTAAAATAATCCATCCTAGGTGGCCCCCTATCTTCTATGGGGGACACAAAAGAAAACAGAGACAACACTCTGTGAGGGAAGACTTTCTGTACAACCTGCCCTTTCCTCCTTAAGAGCACAATCCTGGGTAAGTCAAGACAAGGGCCTCACAATGGTACCATGTCCTTTCAACCCATTCATTCCAAATAACCCTACCCTAGCTCCACATATTATATCTGCTCATCCTATATATGTGTCACTTTCCTACACATCTGTCACATTCCTCTAGCTCCATTTCCATCTAGTTCGAGCTACCTTTTCTTATCTGGACCTTTCCACTAGCCTCATTTCTATACACAGAAGCCAGGCTGTCCCTCAGAGTATATTACTCTCCTTCTTAAACTCTCCAACTGCTGCTACACTCAGAATGAGATCCAAATTCTATACTTGCCTTATAAACTGTGTATGGCCTGAACCCTTCTTATATCTTCATCTCCACACACTCCAATTCACTATCTCTGACCCCACTGGCTTCTACTTATTGATTTCCATCTTATTGAACATGCAGAGCTCTTCATCTTAGAGGTCTTATAAGTGTTGATATTGCTTTCTTTTTTAAAGATTTTATTTATTTATTCATAAGAGACAGAGACACAGGCAGAGGGAGAAGCAGGCTCCATGCAGGGAGCCTGACATGGGACTCAATCCTGGGTCTCTAGGATCAGACCCTGGGCTAAAAGCAGCACTAAACTGCTGAGCCACCCGGGCTGCCCTTGATTTTGTTTTCTAAAAGGTCTCCACCCGCCCCCACCAATTTTATAAAACTAATACCTTCCCATCCTTCAGCTGTTCTGCCTCCTTACCCAAGGATGCTCTCTATTATATCTCCATGGCTGCCATGTACATTTTTGCACACTGTATCCTACAAAAAGGCATCCAACCAAGGGGGGTAGGGATCCAGCAGGAGTTGCACTCTAGCTCTGTCTGCTTCCCAAGCTCTGTGCTTTATGCTCAGAGAAGAGAAGATGCCATTCTAATTGGCATGAAGTCACACAATGGGCCAACAGTAGCAGCACTACCCACCGTCTAATTTCCTTCTTAGAATTTTCCATAGTTTTTTCTTTTTCATTTTTTTTTTACTATGGCTTTACTAGGCTGTTTCCTTTTTCATTTGTATGCCTATTTAAATCCCCTGCAAGCAAATTAAAAAATAGGTCCTGTTTCATTCACCATTGTTCCAGAATGGTCACAAGGGTGATGGTGTTTGACAGAAAAATTCCAACAGACACAGTAAAACTCCTACCATGGAGGAAACACATGGCACAAAGATGGCTACACAGAGCAGGAGGCACAGAAGCCTACGGTAGTAAGAGGAGCAGGCTTTCCTGGCCTCAGTGTCCCCATGAGGATGCAAAGCTGCCAATGATATGAACAAAAACAGAATCTCCTTAAAACAACTGCCAGATAGAATAGTACACTGTGCTCTTATTTATCAATCCCAGAACATGTTTTTTTTTTATCACACCAACTCCTTACCTGACCTCTTCATAGAGCCTCAAATCCCCTGCCGTGGTGTTAATCAGGGCATCCCAGAGACACTACTCTACATTGAGGCCATCCAATGTTTTTATTGTTGCCATGATTTGAGTCTTCCCACTTTCATTCCAGCCACATTACAGCAAAGGAAAAAGAAAAAAAAATCAGGGTCCTTTTAAGACCTTGTTCAAGATCACCTCTCTCTACCTCCTCCCAAGCCTTACTTCAGAGCTTTCCTAAATCAGTTTCACATTGGTCAAAAGTATTCTGCTGAGTGAAATAACTCAATCAGAGAAAGACAATTATCATATGACTTCACTCATATGTGGAATATAAAAAATAGTCCAGAGGATCCCAGGGGAAGGGAGGGAAAACTGAATGGGAAGAAATCAGAGAGGGAGACAAAGCATGAGAGGCTATAGGAAACAAACTGAGCATTGATGGAGGGGAGGTAGGTGGGGGAGACGGGGTAACTGAATGATGTGATGACCACTGGATGTTACATGCAACTGATAATTAACTGAATTCTACATCTGAAACTACTACTATATGTTGGTTAATTGAATTTAAACAAAAAAAATCAAGTATAAAATTTTAATTATAAAGTGAGCATATTCTGGAGGTCTACCTTACAGTGTATAGTAATCAGCAATGTATTATAATTATTATAGTTAACAATACTGTATTATATACTTCAGAATTGCTAAAAGACTAGATCTTGAATGCCCTAATCACAGAAAATAATAATTACGTGACATGACAGGCATTAACTAACACTACAATGGTAACCATACTGCAACATATAAATGTATCAAATGAACATTATATAGCTTAAACTTACATGATGGTATAGGTCATTATATCTCAAAAAATAATATTACAAATTTGCCAACATCTCTTGGTGAGGTGGGGTGTGTCACAGATAAGTTTCCACATTCTTTGCCATTAAAGAAACCTTATTTTCTTTAACCCTATCTATGGTCATCCTCTTACCAACACAATCACAAGTTCTACATGTACCAGGGCCTTGACCATGGCAGGCACTCAATATATGGTTGTGGAATGAATAGAGTGTAGGAGGTTTGACACCGTGGCTTGGAAGGGATGCACAGAACTTCCTCCATTGGTTACAGCTTAGTGATATGGCCACATTAACTGCAAAGAATGTTGAAAATATCATCTAGTTGTATTCCCAGAAGGTGAATAGATTGGGTCAATAGCTAGAGTCTTTGCCACAGCCATGCCTGGTTTCAAAAATCAAACAGAAAGTTATTTAACTATTTAGCCATCTTGTCTCATCTAAAAAGGAGTTATATACATCAAAAAGGTCACCTGAAAAATTGAAATTTCCCAAACCTTGTAAGGAAAAGGATATATTGACCAATCAAATTGGGGAAAACAGGTTCTCTATTTCCCTGAACAACAATAACAACAAAACAGCTGAAAAAAATTAAGACTTTAACGTGCTAGAGGAAAAGCAGATAAAGATAAATGACTCTGGACTGGATATTAATCACAGAATATAGTTTCAGAAGTTTAAAAGAAGTGGCATAAAACTCATTACCAACATGCTGTTGTTCTTTGATGCAGATATATAAAAATTTATGAGGAAGATCTATAGGTTTTAATTGTTTACTTAATGAATCTAGAAAGCAACATGGAGATTATGTAGTTTTTCTGGGCTGCTTCCAGTGGATGGATCTAAGGAAGTGTTGACATATTTTAAGAACAGAAAACAAGACTTGTGACCCTCCACAAAATGGCCTTAAAGGGAACATACCTCAGTGTGATAAAGGCCATATGTGACAAACAAAAAGCTAACATAGTCTTCAATGGGGAAAAAGTAAAAGCATTTCTTCTAAAATAAAAAAACAAGATACGGATGTCCACTCTTGCCATTTTTATTCAACATAATACTGAAAGTCTTAGCTGCAGTCAGACAAGAAATAGAAGGCATAAAAATTGGCATTATATATCAATGAAGTAGTAGAAAAAGAAATGTGGAACACAGTCTTATTTGCAATTGCATCAAAAAATACCTAGGAATACACTTGACCAAGGAGGTAAAAGACTTGTACTCTCAAAACTATAAGCCACTGATAAAAGAAATTGAAAGTGACACAAATGGAAAAATATACTATGCTCATAGATTGGAAGAATATTGTTAAAATGTTCATACTACCCAAAGCAATCCCACAGATTCAATGCAATCCTTAACAAAATACCAATAGTTTTTGTTTTACAGAACTAGAATAATCCTAAAGTTTGTATGGAAACATAGAAGACCCCAAATAACCAAAACAATCTTAATAACAAAGCTGGAAGTTAAGATATACTACAAAGTTATAGTAATCAAAAGAGTACCAAAACAGAAACATAGATCAATGGATCAGGATAAAGCCCAGAAATAGGGGATCCCTGGGTGGCGCAGCGGTTTAGCGCCTGCCTTTGGCCCAGGGCGCGATCCTGGAGACCCGGGATTGAATCCCACGTCGGGCTCCCGGTGCATGGAGCCTGCTTCTCCCTCTGCCTATGTCTCTGCCTCTCTCTCTCTCTCTCTCTCTCTCTCTCTCTGTGACTATCATAAAAATAAAAAAAATTAAAAAATAAAAAATAAATTTAAAAAAAAAGCCCAGAAATAAATCCATGCTTATATGGTCAATTACGTCATCTATGACAATGAAGGCAAGAATATAAAATGAAGACTATCTTCAATGATTGGTGTTGGGAAAACTGGACAGCTACATGGAAAAGAATGAAACTGGACTTTCTTACATCATACACAAAAATAAATTCAAAATGGATTAAAAGGCTTAAACGTGAGACCTGAAACCACAAAACACCTAAAAGAAAACATGGGCAATAATCTCTTGAACATCAGCTGTAATGACATCTTTCTGAGTAGGTCTCCTTGGGCAAGGAAAACAGGCAAAAAACAAACAAACAAACAAACAAACAAAAAACTATTAGGACTGCATCAAACTAAAAAGCTTTTACACAGTAAAAGAAACCATCAACAAAATGACAAGGCAACTTACTGAATGAAAAAGATATTTGCAAATGACATAACCAATAAGGTATTAATATCCAAACTATATGAAAAACTCTTGCAACTCAACACCCCAGCAAAAAATTCAAGTAATTGGCAGAAGAGCTGAATAGACTTTTTTCTAAAGACATACAGATGGCCAGATACATGAGAAGATGCTCAATATCAATCACTAGGAAAATGCAAGTTAATAGCATAGTGTGATATCACCTCATGATGATGGCTGATTCCACAAAGATAAGAAGTAATAAGTATTGGCAAGAATGAGGAGAAAAGAGAACCCTTGTGCTCTGTTGAGAATATAAATTGGTACAATCACCAGTTGGAAAAAGTAGGGAGGCTTCTCAAAAAATTAAAAATTGAAATACCATACAGTCCAGTTGTTCCATTGCAGAATATTTACCAAAACACAATAACAACACTAATTTGAAAAGATATATGCACCCCTATGCTTATTGCACCATTATCTACAATAGCCAAAATATGGAAGCAACACAAGTGTCCATCGTTAGACAAATGGATAAAGGAGATGTGTGTGTATATATACACACATACACACTACATTTTGGATGGTTACAATTTATATGTATATATGTATACATATAATGCAAAGTTACTCAGCCATTTTTTTAAAAAAGATTTTATTTATTTATTCATGAGAGACAGAGAAAGAGAGAGAGAGAGAGAGAGAGAGAGAGAGAGAGGCAGAGACATAGCCAGAGGGAGAAACGGGCTTCCTGCAGGGAGCCTGATGCAGGACTCAATCCCAGGACTCCAGGATCATGCACTGAGCCAAAGGCAGACACTTAACCAAGGAGCCACCCAGGCATCCCAGTTATTTAGCCATTAAAAAAAAAAAAAAAAGAAAGAAAATTTTGCCATTTGCAACAACATGAATGACCTACAGGGTATTATGCTAAGTGAAACTAGTCAGATGGAAAGACAACCATCCTATGATTTTACTTACATATAAAATCTAAGAACACAAATGAATAAAAATGAACTTATAACTACAGATGACAAACTGATGGTTGCCAGAGGGGAGGAGGTGGATGGATGGAAAAAATAGAAGGGGATCAAGAAGTACAAACTTCCAGTTATAAATAAGTCACAGGAATGAAAAGTACAGCATAGGAAATACCATCAATATTGTAACACTTTGGTGACAAATAGTAACTATACTTAATGGTAATGAGCATTGCGTTACATATGGAATTGTCAAATCACTATGTTATATACCTGAAACTAATATAACATTGTAGGTTAACTATACTTCAGTTAAAAAAGAAAAAAATCATTGTGAAAAATGCCAGATGAGTCAAATAGAAAGGTCAAACTCAGTTCAATGAAGAGACCATGATGCTGCCTAATTTGACTCCTATGGATCCCAGGCTTTCCTGGTGAAACAAATTATGCAAAAGGGAAAGCATCATGCTTTCAAGGAGATGTCAGGCAGTGAAATTACCCCATGGTAAGGATTATGCTGGAAACCTCAAGGATGACATGGTCACTAAGTAAGAAAAAACAAAATGGTGTGCAGAGAGCACCAATCCAGAAGTCAGGAGACACACACTTGGGTCCATATTCCTACTCATATTACAGCTCTCCTTCCATGACTACAAGAAAATTTCAGCCTTCTCAGGGTCCTCTGAATGTTAAAACTATCATCTCAAATGAATAAATCCAGTCATTGCTGGTTTATGCAAGGTCATCACTATATTCCTTTTCTAAAAATGCTCCTCTTAGAATGTATTATTAAATGTTCAAAATGCGCAGAAGGCAGAGACCAGAGGTCAGTTTTGGAATACCACAATCTTCAGAAAATAATCCAGAAGATTTGCTATTACTCTAAGAGGAAAAATAAGAAAAAAAAATAGAAGTTCATATAAATACTACACATACACACATAAAATGAATATTCAATTCAATTCAGGAAGTGATTCAACTATGGTAAAAAAAAAAAAAAAGAAAGAAAGAAAGAAACTAGTTCTGTGGCCTAATCCCAGTCTCTTAAAGTCCCTGATTCTCTATTTCCTCATGCCTAAATTGGTGAAGGAGAGCAAGAGAGTAAATACAACCATAGCCACATTAGCCAAGCAGCATCAGAATCAAGATGGGATTGGGCACACAACCCTATACAATGCTTCTGTGTTTAAGCATTGAAGAATCACCAAGCCAAAGACTGAAAAGTCCATAAATAGTATTATTAAAATATTCTGTCTTTAAGATAATCAAATCGCTAGTTAAAGCTAAGGGGATAAGGGATTATAAATTGTTACTGCTCTCCTGCAGGGTTCTCCCCTTTCCCCCCACTTTTTCTTTTTTGCTTAGTCTATCACAAATCTAATAGATGTGCTGCGAGTGATTTAAAGTGATTAAAGGCTCCATATCAGTGTGTTTACATGTGTAATTGTGGGATATGGCTATTGATTATGTCTAAATTTTATTTAAATTTTTTCAGGAAACAACTTGGAGCTGATAAGTAAGTAGCCCAAATTCACATCAATAGGAGAAGATCCAGGCTTGCTACCACGTATGCTTTGACCTCTGCACCATCATCATGGCTCTATTTTTCTTGCTTCTGAGACTTAGCTTGACCTTAAAAACACAAACTCAGGAAACAGATGGAGGACACACGTAGGTGCTGCTGAGGACACTCCTAATTATTATCTGGAACCACACTAGCTGCAAGTAAAGCTGCCACTTTGGGAAGCAAACCACAACCTATCAAACTGATAATGTCCAAAGGTCTTTCTGAAATGGAAGCAGAAGCTTACCAAAACATTCCAGAAACTTGTCAGAACACCAGAAAATAGTGTGACTCAATTAAAAGACCCGCAGGTCACCTTGTCATTCATTTGGGGGATTTCTTGATCACTAATATGAAAAATAAAATCCTTGTTTACTAAGATGATTTGTAGAATTGAAGTATTTCTTCTACTTAAAGAAAAAAGTTTGGTTTTAGTAAAGTACAATTTTCTTGCCTAACTACCAAGATAAAGCCATCCATTCTTGCTTAAGTGGTTAACGATGAAGCTGTTAGAAGTATGGACTATCACAAACTGCAGCACTGAAAAAAATCCCCATAAATTGACGATAACATGTACTGGTACAATTAAGCCTATTAGGCAAAGATTTCCTTTATTAGTTATTCTTTGAGATGTATAGGACAAAAGTAAAACAATTTCTTTTGCAGTGATATATATAATCTTCATAATGACTTCAGTAAAGCCTTCCAACTACAATTGTGCTGAAATTATAGAAAAAGAAAGAACTAGATAGATGACGGTTCATTCTCCTGTGGAAATGCCTTGTTATGCCTCAAAGCCACGTAAACAAAATAGATCAAATCTGAAATGTTCAGATTACTCTGTGTTTTTGTTTGGCAGACAACACAAGTTATATACAATGCAAAAACAGAGGCATCAAATGAACAAGAATGAAATTTCAATAGAAGATCGTAGGCTGTGTAATAAGGACTATTTTCTGCATCTGCATACGAGGTTCATGACCTAGGAGAGGTTCACTTAAAGTGAGACTTATGAACACCTGGGTTCTCATCCTGTTTTCCCTTTTCATAATAAATGTGTCATTGGAGATTCCAAAGACAATTCATGTGCTAGAGTGGCTCACAGAGCACAGGGAAATGCATTTACCAGTTTGTTAAAGGATATCATAAAAGACTAATCAACAGCCAGGTGAATATGTAAACAGGGTGACGTATGGGGATGGGGCTAGGAACTTCCTGCCCCAGCTGTGCTACTCTCTCTGCATCTCCACATGCTCACCAACCTAAAAGAGCTCTCCAAACTCAGCCCGTCTTGGTTTTTTTTTTTTTTTTTTTTTTTTTTTTTTTTTTTTTTTTTCCGTCTTGGTTTTTAATGGCAGTTTCATGACCTACTCATGAATGACCAAGTCATTGGTCATTGGCTGATTCTCCCCCATCCTCAGAGGTTACAGTGTAGGACTGAAAGTTCCAACCCTCAAATCACTTGGTTGGTCCTCTTAGCAACAAGCCCCCCCACCCTTAGGTGACTTTTGGACCCCACCTCAACCTCATTGACATCAAGACCCCCATTTCACTTTTATGGCTCTGAAGCATCTTCAGGAACTGTGAATGTACAAAATCTGAGAAGTAGGATTTGGTCATCTGAATATGTATTTCTTAGAAATCATTACCATTGACCCTTGGCACAGGTTTGAATTGTGTGAGTCCACTTATGCATTTTTTATAATACTGTAAATGTTTCCCTTATGATTTTAAAATTCTCTTTTCTCATCCTTATGATTCTCTTAACATTTTCCCTCTTACTTTATTGGATTATAGTATATAAAATATACATAAAATATTTGTTGACTGTTGGGAGTAAGGCTTCCAGTCAGCAGTAGGCTATTAAGTTTTTGGATAGTTAAGAGTTATATACAGATTTTTTTTTTAAGATTTTGTTTATTTATTCAGGAGAGACAGAGAGAGAGAGAGAAGGAGAGGGAGAGAGAGAGAGAGAGAGATTGAGAAAGAGAGAGAGAAAGGGAGGGGCAGAGACACAGGCAGAGAGAGAAGCAGGCTCCATGCAGGGAGCCTGCCGTGGGACTCGATCCTGGGACTCCAGGACCATGCCCCAGGCCAAAGGCAGGCGCTAAACCGCTGAGCACCCAGGAATCCCCTGTATACAGATTTTTGACAGCACCTCTGAAGACCCTACCCTCCACATTGTTCAAAGGTCAACTGTATAGCTCAGTCCACCCCCAGATCTTCAAACATGGATCCCTTGTGGCAAAATGATCATACCTGTTACAGCACTTACATTTGGTGTAGCTTTTATAGAACAGGTATAGCAAGAGTACCAACACAAATAGCCCTAACATTTGGAGAAGCCAGTGTGGGGTAGGCATACATTAAACAAAACAGCTCATTTGTTCTATAAATCCATTACATTTTTGTATTTTATTGGTGTGATTATTCTTTTCCCACCTCCTCATCTACTGCTATTGTATTTTATGATAAAGTTGTGCAAAAGGATTTAGCACAGAAATCAGCTGATGATTAGTTAGATCCAGTTCCTCCCTAGACCAGTCGTCTTCCAAAAATATTCAATCTCCCAATAGATTTGATCAACATCTGTATTAGCAAAGATTTATTTACATGAAGTAGTCAAATCTTATCAATGATGGAATATTACAATATATCACAGTACAGTCATGATGCAATTCAGTTTCATTACAGAACAAATCTGGAAATATGACAGGGGTGTTCACTTTGCCATCCCAACAGAAGTTAGTCTTTGCTCATATGCCACATATTATTAAGGAGAGGAATCATTACAATTAACCATGATTCAGTTAGTTCTGGATTCCAGGTTGGCTGAGGACAAAGCCAATAACCACTCTGCCTCTTCTCACAGGTCTGTACTAAGACTGGTTTCCACTGACTAACTGTTGTATAGCAGGGGCCATCTCCTTCCTATAGTGAAGACACAAGTGATAGATGCATGGGGGCGTGGGGGGAAGGAGACAAAAGACTCTGGCACATCACTCGAGTTCCATTTAGTCGTTGACATTTGGTCCAGTTCATCAACATATCTGATGATGATAATGTCTCCCAGAACAATGTCACTCAGATTTGCAAGTTGCCATTCAATCTTGTCTGGTTTCAAAAGCAGGGGTGGTCTTGGCAAAACAAACATAGCTTTACCTTTCCAAGCATCTGGTATGCTACAGATAACATTATGTTCTGAGCATCTCTTGAAGTATTAACAAAATGTTGGATTTCCCTTGTTGTGTAACCCATCTATTCATCCCTTTACCCTCAGCTATTTATCCTTCTGTCAATTATCTTTATCCAGACTCTTCCATCTTTGGAAAGGACATTAGTGAATTCATTAGTGCCTGCCTTTGGCCCAGGGCGTGATCCTGGAGACCCAGGATCGAGTCCCATGTCAGGCTCCCTGCATGGAGCTTGCTTCTCCCTCTGCCTGTGTCTGTGCCTCTCTCTCATGAATAAATAAAGAAAATCTTTTAAAAAATTCAATTTGCCAACAAATAGTACATCATTAGTTTCAGATGTAGTTTTCAATAAGTCATCAGTTGCATATAACATCCAGTGCTCATCACATCACCTGCCTTCCCTTAATACCTGTCACCCACTTACCCCCCACCTCCCCTTTAGCCACTCTGTTTTCCAGAGTTAAGAGTCTCTCATGGTTTGACTTCCTCTCTGATTTTTCCCCCACTCAGCTTCCCCTCCTTCCCTATGGTCCTCTGTACTATTTCTTATATTCTGCATATGGGTGAAACCATGTGATAATTGTCTTTCTCTGATTGACTTATTTCACTCAGCATAATATCCTCCAGTTCCATCCACATTGATGTATGGCTGAGTAATAGTCCATATTGCTTTCAGTTGTCCACCTGTGTAGGCTTTGGTACTTCTAGTGGTTCCCATCGAGCATGCCCAATTAAAACCAGCATGAGAGTAGGCTTACATGTCTTCTGTTTTACAATATTAGATAGGGGAGCAATTCATCATCAGATATATTCTTCCTAATAACACATCCAATCAAAAACCTCAATTTTCACTCAGACTCTTACTGAACTTACTTCATCAACTATTGTATTTCTGCATTCTCCAAATCTAAACTTCGCCCCTGCAAATACGTCACCAACATGTTGTAGAATCATAATGCATTGAGCTCCTGTATCAAGCAGTCTCAAGTTTCTTCTCTTTCCTGCACTCCAGGACCATTTTACCCACATGTGTGCCTATGGCCAACCATCTCTGGTTGGGGGCGGGGCCGGAAGACCTTAGTCTCTACATCAAACCACCCTAAGTAATCTTCCTAAGCATTGTCCGAGAGGATTGCTAGTTAAATTTCTCATTGTAATCTTTGCATTCTAGCCTTTTAAATTCCTTCAAATTGGGGTTAATAGAGCAGACTTAGTTGGAGCCCTTTAATGGGAGTCCTAATGGTCCACCCAATCTCTGGTAATGCTGCATCAACACCTTTGTTTGAACTCCATCAATGTCTGCTGTTACACATATCCCATTTCTCAATAACTGAAGATTTCTACTCCACTATGTTGAGCCCCTTGACTTTCCCCTTTGTTTCTCCTCATTTTTCTTAATTACTTTAATGTTCTTGGTGTCCGTAAGACTCATACAGGGAAGCTAAGATAGCAAAATGATAAATCTTCTAAAACTATTGTTCCATTCTGTAGCAGTAAGGTTACACAAGGTGCCTATTTAATAGGGGACTTCTTACTCACAGCATTTACCATAACTTGAGTAATGGGCATATTCAGAGGGTAAATATCCTGATCATCATAAAGTCATTTATCTGAGGCGTTCCAGTTCTTCCATAAGAACTGGGCAGTCCTCTATCTCAAGATAAATACACTTGAAAGTGGTTTTTATCCACTCCACCAACGGGGGTGTTCCCTCAAGAATAATCTCCCATGTTTTTGGATCATGTACTGCCATCTACAGTTTTTCGAGAGTGAACTGCAGGTCCTGCATCAACCCAAACATGCTTACTCTGAAGCATCCAAAACTAAGACAGGGCCCCCAGACTGGTTATTTTTTCAGTCCATTTCATTTCCAAAATGGTTTCTTAGGAAGTTGATGATACCGATCCAATTCCTTTAGACTACAGGCATACCTCACTTTATTACACTTCAGATATTTCATGAGTTTCTTTTGTTTTTACAAATTGAATATTTGTGGCAACCCTATATTGAACAAGTCTATTGGCCCCATTTTTCCAACAGCCTTTGCTCATTCTATGTTCCTGTATCATTTTAATTCTCAAAACATTTCAAACTTTTTCATTATTATATTTGTTATGGTGATCCATAATTATGGCTTGCTGGAAGTTCGGATGATGGTTCTCATTCTTTAAGTAATAAAGTATTTTTGATTAAGGTATATATGTATATATATTATTTTCTAGACATAATGCTGTTACACTTAATAGAGTATAATATGGTATAAACAAACTTTATATACACTAGGAAACCAAAAAATTAATTTGACTCACTTTATCATGGTAGTCTGGAACCAAACCTGCAGTATATATGAATTATGTCTGTATATCCCCTGGTTTCAGTAGTTTCTTTGTTTTGTCCTTCCCCTATATCAACTACCTTCTTTGTGACCAAGGTCTTAGGGTACTTTCTGTTGCCCCTGCACAATATGCCATTTCTAGGCAGCTTTGTAGCCAATGGCCAAAGCTCAGGTCAGCCTAGATACTGGGTCTTGATTCAGCATCAAGGCCTGACTCCATGTTCTTTTATTTTCATTTTGGCTATTTTCATTTGAGTTTTTAATGGAGGCTTCATTGCATAGGCACAATAACCATGACACTGTATATTTAGCCCACTTGTTATTTCATATTCCCTTATATATACAACGAGCCAACTCTTCCAGAGTCTGCCCTACTACCATTTCTAAATTCCATTGGTAATGTTCACATTTAGTAACAGCACTGTAGCTGCTGCTTCATATTGTCAGTGACTAGGAAGCCATCAGGGGTTGATATTTCCTTATCCCCTACCTAGTATTCTTTCTCTTCAAAAACCACATGTTTTTGTAAGCCAGGGCCATTCTAGCAAATCCCACTTCACTGACACCAATGCTTATAGGGTTTTTCTGGACCCAATTCCAACATGAGGGAAGGGGATCCCTACCACATAACAGCAAGCAATCTAGCCACCTTGCTGATATCAGAGAATTCAACTCAATTCTGACACTATCCACCTAGGGATAGCATCAGATTCCACAGGTTATAGGTTCAGTCCTACAAGATTGCCATCTGCACCCCATCTCCCACTTCAGATACCAGTCTCAAGCTCCAGAATGTTACCTGTGTCTCTGACTAATAAACTACATAGTGGAGGTTCCAGTGACCTCTTCGTTAGGTTCAATTCATTTTCTAGAGTGGCTCAAAGAACACAGGGAAAGACGTTTACAGGTTTGTTAAAAGATATGATAAAGGAGACAAATCAATATCCAGATGAAGAGATAGATACATAGATGAGGTATAGAGAAAGGGCTCCATACCCTCTCCAGATGTACCTCTCTGCCCATATCCCCACATGCTCACCAATCCAGAAGCTCTCCAAACTCAGTCCTTTTGGGTTTTTAGTGGAGGCTTCATTGCATAATCATGATTGACTAAGCCATTGGCTGATTCAATTCTAGCCTCAGGTCATAGGGTAAGACTAAGTTCCAACTCTCTAATCACATGGTTGGTCTTCCTGGCAACCAGCCCCTGCCCTGGGTTTTGGATCCTTTAGTAGGATCCAAAAGTCACCTTCATTGATGAACGAGACACCTATTTCACCTTTGGGGCTCTGAAGCATTTTCAAGAACTATGAATCATACAAAATATATCTGAGAAATATGTATTTCTTATAAATTACATTACAATATTTATTGTAATCAATTAAAAATCAGGATATTTCACATAAAACTTAGATTTTAGTTCTCTTGAAGAATCAAATGTTTTAGTAACACTGGCCAATATTCCTGTATAACACAGTTGTCTGGAAATGAGTACCAGCTGCTCCTTGACAATTTTATTCCCTACAGTTACCTATTATCTCACTCAGGAGCTATTTCATACATCCATATAACCCACTAGGACCCTGGAATATCAAGTTTACTTGAAAAATAAAAACATAGGGAAAATTAAGTGTGAAAACCAATAGCCAGTGGATATCAAGAGACAATGGCTTAGCACACAGTTGAGACTTAGTATTTTGGACTGATGACTTTACTGAAAAGGTTATTAGTCTTGGAAAAAAAAAAAAAAAGGCAATATGCAACCTAAGTTTCTCAGAAATTATTGCCATCCTTCCTCTCAAACTACTGCTGCCTTAGAATTATTCCATCTGACCATGTCCAAATGTTCATAATAACTATTTATCTGGAATTCCAGAGACTGTGTTAGTTTTTAATTCTGGAGTGTTTAGGAATTTTAAAGAGATGATTCTTATGCCACCCCTTACATTATAAAAGGTGGGGAATGGGCTCAGTTTTTTTTTTAAAAAGTCCTTTTTAAAATATAGTCAGGCTTCCAAATATTAGGAGATAGTTAACTTTGCCAATAAGCATTGCAACCACTTTCCTAAGTTTAACTGCAATTGTCTTTAGGGAGAAAATGTAAAAAGCTGAAAAACACTATGTAGTTAGAAAATTATTTTAAATTCCTACATAAGAATTCTTAAAGCAACCATTAAATTTCAATCGATAAGAACTTTTAGCTTTGGATTCTTAAATCACAGACATTGTTCTAGGCAATCTAATCCCAAACTTTGGTTTTTGTTAGTTGCAAATAATGTTTTAATCTTGGATACAGAAATTAACTCTTCTTCAGTGTCCAAGCCAAAACCTTCTGACTAGTTTAATGGCCAGGGGAAATGAGTTTATTTAGACAAAGTGCATACAAGTTCAAAAATGGGATTGCCATTGGAAGCATTTTAGATCAAAGTTAGCTATCCCTTTCCTTTCACCAGTGGAGAGAACCATGGACACTCCAGATCAATAGAGGTCTTAAGTCACAGGATGAAGGAGGTAGTGGATTCTGGGATGAGGAGGGCCTGGATGAGAGAGTCACCGGTTTAGGGAGGCAGACCGCCAGGAATTCCTGGGAGGACATTCATCTTGTATCTGAATGCCTTATTTGACTATGGGTGAGATCAAGTGCTTCTGGATTATGAACCAAATGGAATCAATTAAAATATATATGGCACTAAGTAAATAAGATATAGATGGGACTAACTCATCTAGTGGGATTTCTCTATTCTATTCCATTTTTACACTATTGCAAATATTCTCGGCTCTCAGGCTTCCAGATGTCAGCCTCCCTTTCCATTTGTACAATCAGACAAATGTGTGATAGCACAGATCTACTTTCTGTGAAAGCCTCCTGGCTTCTGACGCCACTACTACCAGGGACACTATTGAGGAGAAGCAGCAGTGAACAGCAGCCCTTTTCTTTTTTCTTTTTTTTTAAGATTTTATTTATTTATTCATGAGAGACAGAGAGAGAGAGAGAGGCAGAGACACAGGTAGAGGGAGAAGCAGGCTCCATGCGGGGAGCCCAACGTGGGACTCGATCCCAGATCCTGGATCACACCTTGAGCCCAATATGGACGTTCTATGGCTGAGCCACCCAAGCGTCCCAGCCCTTTTCTAAAACCAGACAACGGCTTCACTGGAATCCTGCTTCTTTTACAATATTAAATGATGAACACAGTGCTTCAACCACTTTTCCGTTTTTTTTTTTGTTTTTGTTTTTTGGTTTTTTTTTTTATGAGAGACAGACAGACAGAGGCAGAGGCAGAGGCAGAGGCAGGTAGAGACACAAACAGAGGGAGAAGCAGGCTCCATGCAGGAAGCCTGATGTGGGACTCAATCTCAGGACTCCAGGATCACGCCCTGGGCCAAAGGCAGGCACTAAACTGCTGAGCCACCCAGGGATCCCCACTTTTCTGATCTTAAAGTCTGTTTTTCCAGAAAGATCAGCCCCTGCTTAGACAACCTGTATCCAAACCAGCCAGGAGAGACATTAATGCAGAAGCCAAGATCTCTTCTGGCTTAGTTAGGTTTTAGGTGGATTTTCTGACAACTGCGTTTCTGGCCATAGGTAAGTTACTTCATTAATTGGCAATTTACTAACAAGAGAGCTTTACTGGCTATATACCTGGAAGTTGTTTTCTCAAGAGAAAATCCAGAAAAGAACATAAGACCTCTCCCACCACTAACGTGTACTCAGCAAAGTACAGAAATAGTGAAAAGTGCAGATCAGGAAGGGGGAAAAGGCATCGGTCTTAAATGAACTTCAAATTCTTTTGTAGAATACACACTAGTTCTTAAAATGTGGGGATCACAAAAACACAGTCACTGAAGAAAATCATGAGCCCTCTCCTTACAAAAGCACACAATATTGGGGCATTTAAGAATTCTCTAGCCCATTCATGGGATTTAAAAGGTATACAGAACACAAGGGAAAGCCCACAGTGAGGAATGAGAAGAAAGATTCTTCTCTTTTCATTGAAGGTCTTGGTAAGAATATTATTAACACAGTTCATAGGTAGCCTGTAAGAGAGCTCTTTGAGTAATTATCAACTGAGAGTCTCCATACTCAATGCAACTTGAATTCAAAGCACTAATATACTGAAGTGATTTTCATTCCCAGTTTTTTTTTTTTTTTTTATTTCAGGGGAAAGCGCGAACGCAGTCCCCCACTACCACCGAGTTTCCCACATTTGGGGAAATCGCAGGGGTCAGCACATCCGGAGTGCAATGGATAAGCCTCGCCCTGGGAATACTACCTTGGTGATCATGGTATCTCCCCTGCCAGGTAAGTATTCATTCCCAGTTTATAAGTGAAAACAGTAAGGTCTAAAAAGCTAAATACACTAACAAGTTTGCTAGCTAGTTGAGTAGTAAAGCCAGGGCTCTAAAATAAGAATCTAGGCTAGTAGGTGAGCCCGCTTATATAGTTTCACCTCAAAATATACCAGTGCATACTCAAAATACACCAATACAATGACATGATACTCTGCATAGAAAACCCAAAAGAATCTACCAAAAAATTGCTAGGACTGACACACAAGTTTAGTAAAGTCATAGGATACAAAAATCAAAACACAAAAATCAACTGTTGCATCTCTATACACAAATAATGCAGCAGCAGAAATTAAGGAATCAGTCTCATTTACAACAGCCCCACAAATAATAAGATACCTAGGAATAAACTTAACCAAAGAGGTGAAAGACCTATACTCTAAAACCTATGGAATGGGTGAAGATATTTGCAGATGACTTATCTCATAAAGGGTTCATATCCAAAATATATAAAGAATCTGAACACCCAAATAATAATCCATCTAAAAATCGGGCAGAAGACAGTAGACATTTTTCCAAACAAGACAGACAATAGACATATGAAAAAATTCTCAGTATCACTGATTGGGGAAATACAAATAAAAACTACAATGAGATATTACCTCACACCCATCAGAATGGCTAAAATCAACAACACAAGGAACAACAGATGTTGGCAAGGATGTGGAGAAAAAGGAACCCTCTTGCACAGTAGGTGGCAATGCAAATTGGTGTAGCCTCTCAGGAAAACAGTATGGAGGTTCCCCAGAAAGTTAATAGAACTACCCTATGATCCAGCAATCACACTAGATATTTACCCAAAGAATGCAAAACTACCAATTTGAAGGGATACATGCACCCTTATATGGATAGCAGCATTATCTCCAATAGCCAAAATATGGAGGCCGCCTAAGTGCCCATCACTGATGAGCACTGGGTGTCGTATGGAAGTGTTGAATCACTATGCTGTACACCTGGAAAAAAAAAATATGTATATATATATTATATTCACACACACAAATACATACTCCATGGGGTCAATAAGCAACAAGCTTTCCTTTGTTTTTCAAGATCACTTAACCTACACACCACAGTTTGTATCTAACTCGAAGGTCATGTGACATCAAAAGGAATAAGGTGTATAAAACAAGGGAGATCATTTTATCTTCAATTAAGATAGGAACACCATTAACTTATTCTTTAAAGTATAGCCCAAAGATAAGATATAAAGGAAGACGCACTTCGCTGTCTAGATCTTAAAGTTCTTAGAAAAATTTTTATCAGCATGGAGGCACCTAGGTGGCTCAGTCGATTAAGCATCTCCCTTGGGCTCAGATCATGGTCTCTGGGTCCTACAATAGAGTCCTGCTTAGGGAGCCTGCTTCTCTCTCTCCCTCTGCCTCTTCCCACTGCTCGCGCTCTCTCTCTCTTTCAATCCCTCTCAAAGAAATAAATTAAAAATCTTTAAAAAAGAATTTATCAGGCTGTAGCCAAATAATTCATCTGAACCTCAGTTTCCTGCACTATACATTGAAGGCACTGAGTGTTTTCTATGGACCTGTGATTTGAGTCTGTTAGAACTTTGGAAAACAACACAAACTACACGGTTCTACTAAAATATCATTCCAGGGAGTGGCCTTTGATTATCCAGGACTGGGTAAGGTGCCTCCCCTAAGTATCCTTTAATTCTAATAGCACTTATTACACTATTTTGAAATCATCCATTTATCTACCTAATTAAACAGTAAGTTCTCTGAAGACTGGGGCCCAAGTCTTTATGATCCATGAAAAAAGCAGAACAGCATACTGGGTAAGATCAGACTTTGAAGCTATACTGGTTTGCACCTCAGATAGCTTTGTGTCATTGGGAGAGTTACCCAACTACTGTGTGTCTTAGATTCCTCATATGTAAAATGGAGACAATAGAGGCACATGACACACAGAATCATTGGGAGATTCAAAACATATAAAGAATTTAGATGTTTCTATATTTATATATATATATATATATATATATATATATAAATTTCTATATTTAGCTGGCATATAGACACTAAAGCTGGGTGTTATTGCTAGTAGATGGTAGCAATACTAGCAGGTAGTAGATGCCCAGATTTTTGCTAAGTGTGAGATAGATTGATAAATTATGTCCAGGACCTTTAAGATCTAAACCCAAAACAGTCCAAATTCATGGCAAACACCTGTAACTTGGCAGTTTAACCCAAAAGGAGCTGATTTGTTATCTAGAGTCAGTGTACTTGGCATTATTTAGGACATATTTAAAAGAGTTGTTGAAAAGTTAACAGTTAACATTTCGTGGCTTGTTTCACTCCAGTGAAGTTTTGCTCAAACTTTATACAGCAGAGATTGTAACATAGGGAATCATTCCCATTGCCAACCATACAGCTCAGGATATATTACATGAGCAAAGACTATAATGGAACATGGTTAGATAGGAGGTTTGGAATCCCTGTTTGGGGGAAGAAGGTGGATCACTATGCTGTGTAATTTTCACACTGGTCACGCTGGAGCATGGTCTCAATCCTTCTCTATAATTGGATACTGAGCCCTCACTTTTGAGTTTTTATTTGGTACATTCCCCCATCATTCTTCACTGAACACTCCACTTCTGTTTCTACTTTTGTTACTGGGTATGTGATAATATTGTTGTAGGTTTTCCCCACCATTACAGTACTGGCTCATTTTTAATAAATATATTTAGAATGCATTTGGCATGCAGATTATGTTTTGGAATACTGCGCCCTTAGACTTACACACAAAATTACCCAAAAATTTAGTACAGCATCATTGGGATGGATAGCTCCATACTTTAGCTTGTCCATGCTCAAAAAATAATGCTAATAGCAAGTTCCTATTCTTTCATGAACAAGGATAGCCCTTTAAGAAGGAGTTTTCTTTTAAAGGTGTCATATATGAACTGCTGTCTTTACAAGAAATAATTGCTAGGTTTATTAGCTATTATAATTCGTAAATAAAATTCTGTTCCATGTAAAAACACTTTCAATATATGCCTGAGTAGGACAGATCACCAAATAGGCACCGTACACTCCACATAAGAATAGACTCTTGGGGATCCCTGGGTGGCGCAGGGGTTTAGCGCCTGCCTTTGGCCCAGGGCGTGATCCTGGAGACCCAGGATCGAATCTCACGTCAGGCTCCCGGTGCATGGAGCCTGCTTCTCCATCTGCCTGTGTCTCTGCCTCTCTCTCTCTCTCACTGTGTGCCTATCATAAATAAATAAAATTTAAAAAAATAAAAAAATAAGAATAGACTCTTGGCTCTACAGGCTTCCTAGAATTTCAGCCCAAAATTAGAGGAGATAAAGGAAAAGAATGTCAGGCTGAAGATTTGAGCAAGCGTTCTGCCCTCTCTGGGCTTTCCTAGGAGGTGTCTAGGGGACTGCCAAATTACCATTCCATTATAGTAGTCTATAATCCCATAATCTTACCACCCTCTAATGAACATGTCCTACCTGTAAAATGATTCACCTTCTCTCAGTAATTAGCAAACTACACTGACAAAGTTCATTGCACACATTTCAGCTTTGAAATATTTTACTACCAACATGGTTTCTTAAAACAGTTGTGCTATAAGCAGCTTAATTTGTCAGTAAATTGACATTAAGTTGTTTTCTCAGCTGTTAAATGACAAAAATCAGTTCCACATGTTTATCACATAGACCATGATTTATGATTCTTGAAATGAACGTGATATTTTTTTCCCTGGAATACATTTTTAAAATTTTATTTCTCAGGCTATTAGAAGGGGGTATTACTTAAGAGCTTCCTTTAGTGACTGTGGGAAGGTAGGAGTGAAATCTTCAAATATACTCGTATACTTCAAAAGGTGTTTTTTACAGTTGTAGAAAATAAGGCAAATAATATTGAACATGTAACTTTACAAACATACTCATCTAATAAAACTGGAAAAACTGCTTTAAAAAAAAATTCTTTAGCAATTGGTTCTGAACACTGTCACCAAGGCAACACCAAATGCTAACAGCCAAAAATACATTGTCTTTCTGTGTGAACATATTTTAGATAACCTTAACTGTAAAGGAAATTAGATCAGAGTCTGATTCTGTGAGAAAAGGCAGAACTGTACCCAAATTTCCCCCAGGCAGTGGGATGTGGTCTGTCTTCATAAGCTGAAAAATCCCTAGACTTCCATTCAATACTCACCATAATGTCCTACAAGCCTCTATTTATCCTAAAGTCATCCCCCCTAGTAATGATGACAAATCCAGTAAAAAGTGAAGCAAGAAGCCTGGTGAAATCAGATGGTTAGCCTAAAGTAGTACAATATTCAAGGCTCCCTAAAGTATACCCTTTTGGTTATGTTTTCAGACATTTCTCCAGGGCTAAGATGGGGGGGACCCAGTCATGTTTCAGCAGCAAGAGGTTTTATTTGGCTATCAATGCATGTAGCAATTGAAAACAGGTAATAGGAAGCAGAGGAATGGACACTGTTAAAAATAAAACCTTTACAATAATCTCTAGAAAGTGTCAGGGTCAAATAGATTTTCATTTAGGGATAAGAGGGGAGAAAAGCATTTTTCAAACTAAGCTATACATGTAGTATTTTATAAAGGGTTTCTCTGTCCTACAGGATAATACTAGGATTAACACAAGAAAGTCAAAAGTTTGAAAATAAGTGGTTTTATCATTGGTTTTGTTTCTAAGCATGCAGTAAAATCTATTTGAAAGTTATTCTGATGTTGTAACTAAAGACAGTGGCTCTCACTTTACATGTTGTGAACATAGATTTTCAAATGTTTGTTGAATAATGAAAAACCAAACCTATTTATACCTAGTGTCTGCAACCTCAGAGTGCAGTCCAGGAACATGATGATAACATGTTCTTCATAGATCACACCCATGGGAAAACTTCCAAAACCTTACATATGATGGAAAATGAGGTGGGAGGGTACAGCTGAAAGGTGAAAGCATACCAATAAAGAATTGTACATTAGTCTGAGAACTCAATAATTTGTTAATGGCTTACATTTGAGTGTTTACATTGAAGCAGACATAGTACCAAGCCTTGTTCATATATTATTTGATTCTCATGAATGTTTTGTGAAGCATTGTGCCTGTGACATAATGAGCACTGGGGATTATACACAACTGATGAATTATTGAACTCTACATCTGAAACTAATGATGTACTATGTTGGCTAATTGAATTTAAATTAAAAAATAAAGTGTTATTCCTAATTTATATGGGGAAATTGAATCTAGAAGTAGTAATTTCCCTATACTTACACAACCCAGAAGTGACTAAGCTGTGATAGAAGCCAAGTCCAGTAGAATTATCTTTGTAATCAAGCACTTTTAATCTAGTCCTTTGAGACTGACCTTGAAAGAAAAATATATTTTAGATGTTCCTAGATGGGAAGAAAAGGCATACCAGGCAAAGGAATGGTTGTTACCTCTGAGCATAACTCTGTGTGAGCCTAACCCAGAAGAATGGGAGACAGATCTACATAATCAATGTTGAAAATCATAACCACATGTATACATGTACATGATTATTAACCTCTATTCAAAAATGAAAAATACACACATGACCTTAGATATTTTAGTTTTTAATTGCAATTTGTTTTGGATAACCAATTCTTCTCCTTGGTTTTCCAAAGCCAAGATTGAGATGCAATACCATTAGGATGGAGCAAACATGGCAAAGAATCAGAAAAAAAAGGGGGGGTAATACATTTCATTTATAAACAGAGAGCTCCACTTGCCCAAAGAAACGTAAAAGAAAAAAAGATCCCAAAAGGCATGGCATAAAATGGACAGGATTTTACTCAAGACTATGAAGTGGCTCTGAACCACAATATCAACACTGAGGGATGCACTGTTGAGTCATCTGCCCCTCTTCTTAGGAAAAAAAAAAAAAAAAAGTTAGATCAGGTTTAGTACATGGGAGAAAGAAATTCACAAATAATGGAGGGATCCAGACAGGCCACTCATGGCTAAGACAGAAATCAGATATATACAAATTTCAGTACCTCAAAAGATAAAAGATTTTCAGATGGGAATAGAGGCTTCTAGAACCAACTCATATGTTTATAATTTCCCCATCACAACATTGAGTTGGGTGAGAGTCATTTTCTTCAGTAATCTGTTTACCCATTTGACCAAAAGTCAGATGATTATTCTTTTCAAAAAAAAAAACAAAAAACAAAAAACAAAAAAACCATGTCTTCCCCAAAATTCTTGCCCAGAAACTGACACAGATTAAGAAACAGACATCCTCCAATTATCCATGTAAATTGTGGAATTTTGTCTGGATCCACTAAAATAGGAGCTTTTATCCTCTTGGCAAGCAGTGGAAGAAGCCTCTGTGCATCTGTGTACTTCACTCTCTCTTCTCCAGAGGAAAAGGATTGGTGATCCTGACAGACAAAATCTGAACGTCTGGCTAGCAACCCTTCCCCTCTATTATGCAATCCACCTGCTCTTGGAACTCAGTACGTTGGGCTCTGGTCTTTCACTCCAGAAAGTAAGAACTCATGGGTTACTGAGCTCACCTTAGAGGCTTTTCTGTGAAATATTTTTCTTTTCTTACTCTAGTGGTGCTTCTACACTAACATAAAGGTAACGACTGCTTGTCTTCTCTGCAGAACTAGATTCCATTTGCTAAATTTACTCAATGTCTAGAATTGGGGAGGTAGCAATAAGAAGGCCTTATTTTTTGGGTAAATCTAGGGAATATTCTACAATTCAGCTATACCAATTATAAATCAAATTTTGTTTTACCTTGAAGCCAGTGACTCTTAAGCATTTTTATTAATCTATTCTAAACAGAGGGTATAACAATTACCACCATCACCCCCCACAAAAAAACTTATCCAACACACAGACTCAAAGTTAAATGCTAGCAAATTTAAAAATCAGGGAAAAGAAAGGTCCTTGTTTTTTTTTTTTTTTTTCCATTTGTATTTGGATTCATATTTTGTCTGTCTCTTAATATCTTTCATTTTAAACAATATATTTATTTCTCTAAAACTCCCTTTTCTCATTTATAGAGAGGATAATTCTGGCCTCCGGTTGATTTAATTCAGCTAAGCACAATTAAATGTTTAAGTAAGAGATATATTTGAGCTAAGCAGTGGCTAGCACATATTAAGTACTGGACCTGCTATTAATAAAGTGTCTTATCTGAACAAAGACTCCTCATGGGTCCTCCTATTGCCCCAACTCCTAGAGGTGAAGATCAGGTAACAAACATTACTAGTACATTGAAGAGAAACAAATCAATTTTTAAAATTGTCCTCAGTAATTCACTCATAGACCATTAAGAGAACATATATCCACATCAGAAAAAATAGGTTTATAATTTCATGAATGTTTCTAGGACTCTGATACCATAGAGCCTCTCTTTTTCTTTTCCATTACCTATAATGCAGAGATTCTTAGTTTACTCTTTAACAAATATAAAGAATACTTTAAGTTTTAATACTTTAGATCCATTGATCTAGGTATAATTGGTATTAAATCAGAAAGGCTTTATTAAAACAGATGGAATTATTCATTCAAATGATTAAGTCTCTAAGTGTCAGTTACTAAGTGCTGAGGAGAAAGCATCATCCAAGATAACCATGAGGGTAAACGCACAGGAGTTTTAATTCTAGGCAAGGGAGATCAAAAGTTTATTATCAAGATCGTATCAGATAATAAGGAGTTCAATGATAAAAATAAATATCAGATGACAAAAACAGACAACAGTAGATGGCATGCCTAGATGGTTCAGTAGGTTAAGCATCTGACTCAATTTCAGCTCAGGTCATGATCTCAGGGTTGTGAGACTGACACCATGTCAGGCTCTGTGCTGGACATGGAGCCTGCTTAGTATTCTTTCTCTTCCCCTCTGCCCTTCCCCATTCAAGAGAGAGAGAGAGAGAGAGAGAGAGAACAGAAATGCTGCTCCTTTAGACTACATTGTCAGGAAAAGTTCTCTGAAAAGAGACCATTCAGACAAAGAACAAGTTCAGATGTCCTAAGGGGAGGGAAATCCTTTGAAGTTTAGAGATAAGCAGCTCTTTGCAACCTAGGTCTTCCACTAATTACTATCAGGAACTGCCTTTGTGCAATCCTGAGCCATTTATCTGAATATGAAAGTAATTATGTAAGGGGACACCATCCCAGCTACCTGAGAAGAGAATGGCGTCAGCAAGTGAATGGACATAGAGGGGCAATGTATAGGGTACAGTTTTCCAGAGAAACAGGAAAGACAGATCCAGGCTGGGAAGCCATAGTAGGCCACTATGGAAAGGCAGTAGAAAGCACAGAAGGTGAAAGAAAAGCACACAATAGTTCAATGTGGGACTTAGGGAGATGAGTGCTGGCTACAGGACATACTTCAAAAGTTGAGATGAGCATAATTATTTTTCTAGTAGAAGTGGAAGAGTTGAATTTTTTATCAAATCAGTACATGACAGCCTGTAGGCTTAATAGTAATTGCTTAGAAAACCACATGATCACAATACTAATTAAGTTGAAAGGCAGTACATTTTCAGTTACCATATTGCAATCCAAATAGGGTTCGATTTGGATTAAGCTCATAACATATTATAAGAAATCTAGGCAGGCTGTTGGAAGCTTCAATCCCTTGTGCCTCCACCATGTGAGAGTGGTAGTATGTTTTATATTATCAAAAAGCAATAATGGACAGGAGATTTTGAGAGTCCAACTTCCCTGCATACTCCCTGACCCACAAGGCATTATAAAAGGAGATGGTAAATGTTGCACAGGATTGGGAAGACAGGCATTCATTACCCACTTTGACGATGGGTTACCCTGGCAACAAATATCAGGCATGTGACTCAAAAGGATTAGACTGTACTTTAAAAGGAACTGAATTCGTGAGGGTTGAAAAAAATATTAAAACAATGGGAAAACAATTAATGCTCAGACCCTGTTGGCAAAATGGGAACCTGCCCTGCAAGATTCATCTGACTTATCAGGCAGGAACCTCATGAAGAAATCTTAATATTACTATACTGATAGTAATAATGATATTCACCAGCATTTACTAAGTATTAATATTCACCAGGTACTAAACAAAGTGCCCACTTCTCCTAGAAGGCAAACATTATTGCCTCATCTTAAAATGGAAAAACTGAAGGTCATGAAGTATTCCATCAATCATACCATTTAATAGAAAGTCAAGATTCAAACCAAGACCATCTGATTTCAGACACCCACCTTCACCATTTGAATCTCTTATACTACGGGAAAAGGAGGTTTCATGAATTCCAGACCTCCTCTGCCCTCAGATGAAGTTAATACAGAGCCCAGACTGAGGAGATCTCAGAGTCTATCTGCCATCTAGGATATTGTTTTTTTTCAAATTCATCCAGAAAGCAATACTGAACACCTATGAAATGCCAGGTACCTTGCAAACCCCAGCTCAGTATAGTACATATGATCTCATATCACACCTATTCCTCAGACTGAAATTATGTTTGTGAATTCAGTGAGCTTCTGCCAATTGTAGACTTTATCGTTATGCAAGAATAAAATGTCCTCAGCAGTTCCAGACCTCACAGCCTAACAATGCCCAAGTAAAGGAAGGCCTTTCTTTCCTGTGGTTCTTCAAGAGCATATCAACTCCTCACATGTCCCAGCTGGTTTCCTTAAGTCTTACTGTCTTGAATGAGATCACATGTCCATCCCAAATGAATCCGTCTTGTACAAGAAATGTCATACAATGATTAAGTTTGGATTCCTGAGCCAATTAGAAAGATGAGATTATCCTAGAATTACTCAGATTCAACTCTCAAGTTATACAAGAGTTAGCTTCCCTTAAGGCATGACTGTTGGCACCAAATGGAATTTTATTTTGGAGCAAAAAGGAGACTAGATTCAGGCTAAGGAGTTAAGTCCACTAAGCCTTGATTCTGCTAGAAACAGATTTTCAACTTCTAAAAACATCAGCTCAATAATTTCAAGTTGGGAAAACTGTAGACATATACCTGTTTTCTTCTCAGAAATGGCTGGACTCCAGCTCAGTGGGTCTTTGCTGGGAAATATTTTAGACTTAAAGAAATGGTTAGTTGGAGCAGCTACAGAGGATGTAGCCAGAGAGAGAGAGAGAGAGAGAGAGAGAGAGAAGCCCCCAGAGGCAAAACTAAAAAAGATGAATCAGTCATCAAGGTCCAAGGAAAGAGATGAAAGTTCAAAGAGGCACTTCCAGATCCAAAAGTAGACTGGCAGAGAGAAACACAGCTGGGAATAAAAGCATAACACCTAAGACTATAGCCCTTAACAGGGTTGTGATACCTTCTTGCAACTTGTTCCTTCCTGGTCCTGGCTCTTGATATATGTGGAATTCAAGGTAATGCAGACAGTTTAGCTGTAAGCAACTCCTGTCCACTTCAAGACCCCATAGGTAAAGTACAGAGCACCCGGTTTCCTTGGGTCTGCCATGTGTCTGACTGACCCAGCTCTGTGAATTCAGCTCCTAAAAAGTAGGGCTATTCTGGATAGTGAGATTATCCTTACCTAACACCTAAAATTCACCGCTGAGTAGCCTTTTAGCTAAGACAATGATGGTTATTAAAATGCAAATATTGTAAAAAAAAATGCAAATATTGTAATGTCCTTTCAACACTGAGCCTTAAGGAGTGGTGAAGTATATAACATGCTGTGCTAGGGACTAGAGATCATGGCAGTCATGTGTGCTGCTCAGATCTTCAAGAGAGAACCACAGGTAAGGATTGTAAGCAGTATAATTACTGCGTTGTCCAATCCACTGTGGTATTCACATGGAGGGTATGCTCCCTCCGGACTACCCCCAGCCAGTGGATGAGCACAGCAGGGGTACTACCGCCAGGTCATTTCTCCCCAAAATGGGACTCCTGTAGCAAGTGACCTTTGCTCAGGGGTTCCCCATTAGCCTACCCAAGACTTTCTCAGAGTTACCCACTCTGTCATTGAAATATTCCTACTCAGTCTCCCTTCCTCTCCCTCTTCACAGTGGTCAGACCTTTACTATTCAGGCTTCTCTCCAACTCCTCCTACAACTTTATTTTTCACAGGCATTTCTAATTCTTAGTGTCTCCTCCATGGAGCATCTACATCCTAACTAATATAGACCAGAAATGTTAAGATTATGCATTTCACGGCCCTTAACATGTATAAGGGGAAAAAATCTTAACAGTTTGAAGAATCTTAACATCCTCCAGCTCAACCTCCTCACTACCTCAGCATCTTCTCTACAGCATTGACAGATTTCCATTTGAGCATTTCTGAAGACTGGAAGTTCTACATTCCATAGAATAGTTTACTCTATGGCTGGGCTTCCCCTACAGAAACTGCCTCCCTGTTACTTCTCTGCAATATTTCTAGTTTTGTTCCCTAGAACCACTCAGGGTGAGCTGCTATCCTCCCCAGATAGTGACCCTTCCAACATTGGAAGGCACATACTTATTTAACCATCAGATCTAACACCCACTGTTATATATTTGGCATGGTTTGCAGAGTCAATCATGATGCTTGTCCCTCTTTAGACATACTTCATTTTCTCTTTGCCCTTTTGAAAATATATCACTCAGAATTGCAAATAATCCTCATTCTCTCTGCAAATCCACTGTCACCATAAGGACCACAGGACAGATAGTAAGTCTCTAGTCTTTATCATGTAATTAACACATGATAGAAATTTGATGTACATTTATTGAATGAAAAAATGAATGTTAGTGCCAGTATCCTTAATTCTTATGAGACCAATATTCCATCTGGGCTAGATGCCAGTCCTAACAAGAGTTGGAAAAGATACAAAGCAGGTCTTCTTGATCAAGTCAGGGTGAACCCTCCAGATTTCTCTTGAAGTTAGACTGTCTTCAGGTAGGCCATCCATCACCTGGGTGGCTGCAGGGTACAATAATTTTTTAGTCCTTCATGTGCAAATTTTATAGCCATAACCTATGGGAGCTACATAGAACCCTGACTTGATTCTATCAGTAACAATTTTTATTCTCTAACTATTTTGGAAATAGAAAACTCAGAACATTATCCAACCTGTGACCCTCAGAATACTAGTTACATAAAATATCAATATACATTGCCTTTTAAAATAAAATCCATACTCCAATATGTTTGGGAAAGAGTTAACAAAGTTAAGCTATTGTGAGTTTTTTTCCCCTGTTGCTTTTTATAGAGATCTGTGCAGCCCTGGGAGTTATTCCCAGGGCATTCACTCTGCATAGGTATGTGCAACAGCAGATAGGATTCAAATCAGTAAAAGAATAAAAATGTGTTCCTGAACTTCATTGAGGCAGAAAACTGGGAAGGACTGAACTTTATGCAAACCTAGATGTAGAGAAAACCATGATTAGTGGTGAATTGTCAACTCTAAAATATAAGTGCCCAGCCTGAATAAATCTCATCATGAACACATGAGAGACAACATCAGATACAGGGGATCAGAGACACAGAACAATGAGCATAAAGAGGAAGAGGACCCAGACTAGAGCTGTGACCAGGGCTCCCAGCTAAGCATTCACCAAATGCTTTCAATGGCCCCATGAAATAGAGCAGGAAACACCATAGCTAGCTTTCATTCAAGGTTACAATAAGACACATGAACACCCTTTTGAAAGTAGGTATGAGATTTTAAAACATATGCACTTCAAACTGATCCAAACCAGATTCGCCCAATTGATTTCAACTGCCAAGGTCAATCATTCTACCAAAATGCAAAACGGCTATGTCTGTTCTGGGAGCATTTCAGATTTATCCAGCTTTTTTCCCCCAGTATATGTTTTATGTGAAAGGCTCAGGGCTTCTCCTCCCCCCCCCCCCCTTCTTTTACTTTTTAGGCAAATTCCACCCTTGGTAAATTAACTCATGATAGTTTTCCAGCCTCATTTCCTTAGGAGAGACTATGCAGGAGGAGAATAAATCTTTCTTCCTCTTACTCCCTTCTCCTAGTTCTGTCCCACTTTCCTGCCCCCTTGCAATAAATGTGTGCATCTACAAGTTCTATGTATGAAAAATGCTATGTAATGAAACACCGGGACACCTGCACCCCGATGTTTCTAGCAGCAATGTCCACAATAGCCAAACTGTGGAAGGACCCTCGGTGTCCATCGAAAGATGAATGGATAAAGAAGCTGTGGTCTATGTATACAATGGAATATTCCTCAGCCATTAGAAACGACAAATACCCACCATTTGCTTCGACGTGCATGGAACTGGAGGGTATTATGCTGAGTGAAGTAAGTCAATCAGAGAAGGACAAACAGTGTATGTTCTCATTCATTTGGGGAATATAAATAATAGTGAAAGGGAATATAAGGGAAGGGAGAAGAAATGTGTGGGAAATATCAGAAAGGGAGACAGAACATAAAGACTCCTAACTCTGGGAAACAAACTAGGGGTGGTGGAAAGGGAGGAGGGCGGGGGGTGGGGGTGAATGGGTGACGGGCACTGAGGGGAACACTTGACGGGATGAGCACTGGGTGTTATTCTGTAGGTTGGTAAATTGAACACCAATAAAAAATTAATTTATTAAAAAGAAAAATGCTATATACTTGATCAGATTATTCTTTCCCACTTCTCAGAAGCTTCCAATGGTTTCTCTTCTCATACTGAAAGACAACAAAAGAAAACAAAAGAAAGAAAGAAGAGGTGTATCCAAACTCCTTACTATAGCATCCAAGTCCCACAGGACCTGTACCTCACCTTGCTTCCTCTACTACAAGGACAATGGCCTCCTTACCTTTCCCCTACCAAACATGCTTAAGCCTTTGCACTAATTGGCACCCCTGCCTGGCATGCTCTGCCCACGTAGCTTTCTACTCCTCTTTTCCTTTATTCAGGCTCTGCTCAAAGGTCACTTTAGCAGAGAGGCTTTCCCTGACTGTAGATTGACATCCCACCCTAGTCACATCCTTACCCCTTGACATAATATGTTTGTGTGTCTGGGCCTCTCTGCCCAGGGATTATAACTATTTGGATTACAGAGTCTACACATAGTAGCTTCTTGATACACTTTGAATTGTTGAATGAAAGGTCTCTAATTCTTTCTCTATATATCATTTTGACTCACTTCTGCTATCCCCAGAAGTTATACACAGGGCAAGTTAACTACCCCCCTCCCACTCCCACACACACCTGAGAACAGGCCAATGGAAGTTAGTCTGCCCTGGAATTATTCCAAAAAAAAAAAAAAAAAAGTCTCAGAGGGCTCCTGTCTTGTTTTTGCCGCCATGATCAGGAATTCTTCTTGTCCAAACAGAGAGCCCCACCCTGCCAACAGGATCCTCCTCCCAGGAATCCCCCCACCACCACCACTCTGCTCACCCCTGAGTAATAAACCTCTGATTACTTGCATTCACTGGCCCCTGCATGGTATGTACTTATGTAGAATATCTGAACCTGAAATGGAGGGAAGGGCAGATCCAGCCACCAGCCAGCTTAAACCCTAACACCCTGCCACACTCACTGTGCCCTTCCAAGTGAGGGAAGCCACAAGATTCTTCCTTCATCACTGAGTTAGAACACCTCTCAGGAGCCCTTCCTCAAACTGGAGTCTCTCCGTTCTCCCTCTACCCTTTCCACTACTACCTTATTTCTACCCTTTCCACTACTACCTTATTTCTCATCTTGCTATTTTCTTCTTGCCTCCCCCTCAGAGTGGAGGTCAGGTTCATTTAGTCCTCTCAGGGAAGGAGTCCATTGCACTCAATTCCACTGCCACTAACCACGTGGTAGACATTGATTAGGGCTTTAGTTTACCTCGCACCTCAGGGAACACCTCTTTGCCCCAACAGAACTCTGCTATGAGGGTACAAGTAGGAATCTCTGCTTCCATAAACAGTAACTATTTTCAGCCTTTAGTGTAGGTTTTGTCATTCTCAGTTAATCTTATGTAGTGTTGAACTACAGAACCCCTCCAGGTACTTCAGTGATCAGAAATTCCAACCTATAGTAGCCAGGCAGGTATCAAAGTTTGAAAAGCAGCTGGATGTAACACAACAAATTAAGGAGACTGGGGCCAATGGAGTATAAGCCTTGTATAAGGGCTTTCTAATTCGAGTGTATTTATCATTTGATGCTGGCCAAAAAACACAAAAACAAGAAACTCAGATCTTTAGACTGGATTCAGCTCACAGGATACTAGATTATAACCCCTGAAATAATGCTTAATGAATGATAGCTAATTTATACCACCTGATATAGATATCTTGACAAAGATAATGTTTCTCAACTTTAGCTACTCAATCAGCTTTAGATTTCAAGAAAAAGCAAAAACAAAAACTAATGCTAGGATCCCATCCTTAGAAATTCTGATATAATTGCCAGGGGTAGCCTGGGCACTGAGCACTACTGAAAGATCCTGAATGATGATAATGTGTACCCAAGTAAGAACCAAGGGTCCTTTTTAAGGAAACTTACTATGCTGCTGGTAGCACAGATGAAGTCCACAAGTACAAATCTCACTCCTAAAGTAGCAAATACTCTTTAAATAAAGAATATCATCAACTTGTAAGAGATATTATAATCGATTGTAAGAGAAACCAACAGCAAGTATTTAAGGGACAAGAGATTTCACAGGAATATAGAACAGCATTAAATTCCTAACTAAACAGCCAATTTCTAACCAAAAGTCTCTCAAAAGTGCCTTAGGACAATATGCTTCAAGCACATAATGTACCCCTCTCATTGCATATCCAAAAGAGCTGGTATTATTTCAGGAAGAACAACTCATCTCTAAGGGTCTGCACAACATTTCTGGAATATCTTAACATTAAAAGAAACCCTGTTTTCTTTAGAAGACTCATGGGCATACATACCACAAGGTTCATTTCAATCCAAGCCATGGATTTACCCACAGATGTTGTAAGCATCAACTCCCTCATTGCCTTGTGGTAAAAATGATGAAACAGAAATTCTTCAATAGCCAAAGGATAAGGAAATTGTGCTGCTCTAATGAAGTTGTGGGATGGGAAATAAAATGAAGTCAGTGAACCCGTAAAAACTTTGTTTATCTATGAACCCCACATTCTTTTCAAAAAACCATGATTTGTAACAATGTCTTCCATAAATACTCAGGACTTCACATTCTTAAAAATTGCTACATTCAGATTCCTGAATCCCTTAATTCTGGGTATCCTAGTACCATTTCAATCAAACCAACCTCATCTAGAAGCATAGAGTTTGGGAAGAATGAAGTTCCCCCCTTGAATGATGTCTCTAGAAAGAAATGGGCTATCATTTCTTAAAATGATGGGGAATCACTACCTGGCCTGTATCCACTCAGTGCAGTGATCATAAAGGTTTTCCTGTTTAGAATAATGTAAAAAAAGAATAACCCAAAGTGTACTCTGTGAAATGTTCTCACAGAAGGAATGTATGGGAAAATAAATACAGGAAAGATGTGCAATATATTGCCCTCTTGTAGATTTACAATGCTCCTTAGAATAAAGGCTCACACAAAAAAAAAAACAAAAACAAAAACAAACAGGTAATGGGTTTCCAAAACAAGAATCCCAGAATTCCTTTGATATCATATTATTCTACAGGATTAAAGTTTTGAGGTGGGCAGTATGCTTTTGAAAACATTTATGTTTAGTGCAGAATACTGGGCTCAACAGCAGGAAGCCAGAGATCTGGTCCCATCTTTGATGTGTACAGTTATAGAACTTTAAGCAAACCACTTAGGTTCTCCTTCTTCATTGTGCAAAACTGAGAGAAAGAATCTTGACAAAATTCCTGCCTGGTCCTCAGAAATTTCTGGATTCCAATAATTTACCATTCACCGTACTCCATATCTATAATCCTTTATCCATAATTTCAAGATACAAAGAGGCTCTGAAAACCAGGTTTTTGTAACTTAGTACCAAGTCTTGGTACTAAGTTGAATTAATGTAAACCTGTTTATATAATTTTCCCCAGTTAGCTTAAATATTCATCCATTTGGGGCTGCAGAGCTTCAATATGTTTGCTTACAGTGTGCCCAGATCCTGCTGCAGCTATTAGGTATAACAAACTTCTGTCTCTGATCACCTTTCTAAAGTCTGAAAAATTGTCAATTCCAAAACATTTCTGTCCCTCAAGGTTTCTGATAAGAGACTACAGACCTATATAAACGCTTATTCTTATCATGTACCAGTTGCTGTTCTAAAATAAATGCTTTAAAAACATTAACTCATTCCTCATAATAACCCTATGAGGCAGAAACTAGCATTATTCCTATTTTCAGATGTGAAAACAGAGATATAAGATTAAATAACTCAGAGTAATACAAGTAATATGCAATGGAACTGGGATTCAGATCTAAGCATTGTTTCCATCTAGCTTTCTGACTATAACGCTAGTCTATAAGAATTTCTGAGTCTTATTTAAACAACCTTTGACTTCCTCATCTGTAAAATGGTATCATAGCTACCTTTCAAGGAAAACAAGGCCAACCCAAAATGGCTTCTGCAAAGGATAATCCATTGAATAATCAGTAACTTTTATATGATATTTTATTAGCCATATCCAAGACCACAAGAGGCAATCCAGTTATTGACAGAAGGTCCCCTACACAGGGCTGGATACTCATTTTGATCTTAAAGCATTCCCACTCTCCTGTGTAATTTAGACCCCTACATAAAACTGGTGCCATGCCCAGAGGCACATTACAGATTACCTAAAAGCACACTGCAATGTGCCATTTAAAATTTAAATGAAACACTATATAATCTCCTATCAAAGCAGTTCAATATCAGGAACTGTGACGTTTGGGAGCTGACATAATGAAGGCATTGAGGGCCTTTTTACCAGCAGCTGCTCTAGCAGGCACCCCACGATAAACACCTAAAAATCATGCCTACAAACAGCCTGCCCAAACTGGGGTAACAGCTGGATAAGCCACCAGAGAAGTGGAAAGGCAATAAACTAAATAAGCTTGATTTATTTTTATATCTCCTTAGGGTTCTCTATGTTTCAGGGTTCAAGTATGTTTTACCTTCCAGGTGCATTTGGTTTCCATCTTTGGGTCTAATCTTTGAATCCACTTCAGACTTACCTTCTTATTTCCACACTACCTTTACCTACGGTCTGGTTAGCATTACCCTCCTGACCTTTGGCTGATTGTCTTCAATTAAGTCCAAGGATTTCCTCTTCCTGAACCAAAGTCAGGTTACAGAACAAGAATAATAAAAGACTAAATAGGACTCTACTGTCACAGCCAGAACCCCAGTGTCTAACTTTTGAAAACAACCTGACTTCAGATACCGCATCCCACTGGGAGACCCAATTACAGCAGCATGGCTGCCTACCAGTTTGGGAGAATCAGTATCTGTGCCAAGAAGTTTTTTCTAGGAATCTCATTTCTCATTTAAAAAAAAGGGGGACAGAGGGAACCAAGAGGGAAAAAAATGGCAAAGTATGATAGGTTATTTAAAAAATCTACTGTGATTAATCATATTACATAGTCATTTAATGTGTTTGGAAGAAATTCAGAGTGAGTGAATGCACTAGCTCTTTTAACAAATACAGACTCTAAAAACTAACACACAGAAAAAAGTTGAGAAGGTTTCTTAATAGGTTCAGTAATATTTATCTTAAGAAGTATAAAATGCAAGTTTATATAGCATAAGGAAATTGTGATTAGAATCCCTCATTGTCCTTAAAAGTAGAATCTGTGTTTTAAGTATAAAATCAGCATGATTAAACATCTAGGCCTTCCTACAAGCAGTGAGACTTAGCAGGGAGTATTTTAAATGATGAATGTTTTCCACAAAGTCCAAATGTGCAACTATCCCAACAGTAAAACTCTTCACAACACTCCTGGGAAATAGGCCAACCCTACAGAAGAGTTTCTACTCCAATTGTGACAATTAGATCAGTAAATTAAATATGGCCAGCTTTACCCATGAGCCTTTTATACACACATCTTTTCTCTCTTCTTTTACCCAACAAATTAGGCCACCTACTATCTTCACACACTTACCCTTTGGTGCTTCTTTCAATATCCTTCCAAGGCCACCATCACACATATAAAACAAATATAATCATTTTTTCTTTGTTGCCAAGGAAGTATAAATTCAGCCTCAACTAGGACTGATTCTGTCCATCTTGTGCAGTACCTATGATAAGCCACATCCTCCCAAGCAATATGGCCCCAGACCACAGTACCTAGCCACTAAAGGTGCCAATCACTCTTGCCTATGAACTTCCTGCTGGTTGTGTCTGTCTGATTTGTCCCTGCTCATTCAGTTTTCCTGATGCATTAGCTTTTGTCCTAGTGAGTTCAGGCTGCCATAACCCTACCACAAGCTGGATACCTGAGACAAAAATTTCTCACAGTTCTGGAAACTGGAAAATCCAAGATCAAGATACTAGGAGATTCATTTCTTGGTGAGAGCTCTCTCCCTGACCTGTAGATGGTCTCCTCCTTGCTATTTCCTCATATGGTGGGGTGAGAGCATACAAGCAAACACATGCCAGTTAGTGCACTCATGTCTCTCCTTATAAGGATGCTAATCCCATCATGAGGGTTCCACTGTCATGACCTAATTATCTTCCAACACCCTACTTTCAGTACCATCACAGTGGAGACCAGGGCTACAACATATGAACTGTGGGGGTACAAACATGCAGCCCATAACAGCCTCTTTTGTTTTGGCCCTACTTTGTCAAATCTCTTCCTCAACTACTAAACAGACATCCTGCTTTTGGGTTTTTTAATACTGACCTTGGCACCCCTTTATGAACCAACTTTTAGTCTCTACCTTTGTAAGATGACACACATCCTGTGCTCACACCAGCCCTAACCTTTGCATTACTCTCAGGCAGGCTTTTCTTCACCAGAACCCTGTTCAAAAGGAAAGAAATTAGGCATCATTGTTGAATCTTAAAGCTGAATGAGGCTCTCTTTGCAATGGGTTGAACTTTCTTCTCCCCATAGAGATGTTTCAGGTCACAGGGTTCATGGATACCTAACCACTATTCTACAAACAGGAGAATATTTTTACCCATTTATTTGCCCTCATTTCTAAGATAGGAGTTCCATCATGCCATTTGTCTTCTCTATTTGACCTCTGATCCACTCATTTAGAGGATTTAATTTCCAACACCGATAGCTTAAATTTTACCCTAGAGTTTAAAATGTGCATTTGTGGAGTTGTATGTGAAAACAAATACAATCTGTAACCTGAAAACTGATCAGCAGCCTAACAGAACCAATCTGTCTCAATGCACAAGTAATTTTAAGATTTTTTTGAGATTCAGCTTAAAAAGACACCTGCTCCTTGATGCCTTTTTAATATTTCTATTTTGAGTATTTTATTCTTGTTTACTTCAGACATTCCAGAGAGTCCATTCATTTGGATGGATGCAGGACAAAAAAAAGCTATTGGTAAAGGTAACCCCTCGGGTGCCTGTGTACAATTTCTTCTATCACTAGGGTACATGCTGACATGCGCAGGGTACGCTATAATGCATGGCTTTGCCTTGTCAGGATAACTATACAGCCTTCACTCCACTATTTAGATAGTAAAATGAGCTGCTACAGTCTAAGGGTAGATGTATAACACCTGGAGATCAATCATGATTACTTGCCTCCCTATCCCCACACCCTTAATCAATTTATTAATGATAAATTGGTGCCCAATGAGTGGGCACTAATCCAAATTAGATCAATCATAGTTTAACACCAGTTAAAAATCTTAAGAAAAAACTAACACTGTGGTGATGACTCCAATACAAAAATAAAAAAATAAAAAAATAAAAATAAAACCTTTAAAAAAGGGCAGCCCCGGTGGCTGAGCGGTTTACTGCTGCCTTCAGCCCAGGGTGTGATCCTGGAGACCTGGGATCGAGTCCTACATCAGGCTCCCTGCATGGAGCCTGCTTCTCCCCCTGCCTGTGTCTCTGCCCTCCCCCTGTCTGTGTGTGTGTATGTCTCAAATAAATAAAATCTTTAAAAAAAAAAAAAAACCTTTAAAAAATCATGAAGTAGAAGTAGTTGGTGAGAGAAAATGCACATGAAAAGGAGCACAGATGAGAGAGAGCTCCAATAGGGAGATCTGTTTTCTATTGTTCCCAAATCCCAACTGCTCCCAAAGCCCTTTCTGGCTTGTTGAAACTACACTTTGAATCTAGGAGACTATGAATTCCTCATTTCAACCTATGTAAATCTACTTTTGGTTTCGGCCAGTTAAATTATACACAAGATCTGTTGAGTATATAGGTTAGATATCGCTATGTAACAAACTACTCCAAATTTATTTTTTTTTAAGATTTCTATTTATTTATTCATGACAGATACAGAGAGAGAGAGAGAGGCAGAGACACAGGCAGAGGGAGAAGCAGGCTCCATGCAGGGAGCCTGATTCAGGACTTGATCCTGGGTCTCCAGGATCACACCCTGGGCTGAAGATGGTGCTAAACCACTGGGCCACCAGGACTGCCCTACTCCACATTTATTAAACAAGGAATGCTCTCAGCTGGGCATTCTAAAACTTGAGGCAACTACTTTTCAATCCCAAAACTGATAAATGAGTGAAACAATAATGGGCAGTTAAAGCTCAGCCTCATAGAAAAAGTTAAATCAAGTGCATGGCCATCACACACAGAAAAAAATCTAATCTTAATCCTGCATTAAGGCCATGATGTGATAAACTTAGTCATTGGCTCTTAATGAGCTAGTATGAACAAGGTTTTAGAAATATGTAAGACAGTTGTTAAACATAGCCATTATTTGAAATAACAAATTATGTTAAAAACAAAGAATACTTAAAGCTCACTTTCTAATTATTTTGTGACATTTTGCTATTATCTGTGCTCTTGAGGTTATTACAGCATCTCTGTGGAGGACATACTGTATAATCAGTGATTCTATCAATCATATTGGTAGCTTGAAATGGGCCATGGTGGAGTATTTTCACCCTGGAATTCAGCAAGTGCTATTCAAAAAACTGAATGGGTCTTCCCAAACTCATCTGTTGAAACCCTAACCCCAGTGTGATGGTATCGGAAGGTGGGGCCTTTAAGAGGTAAGGAGGTCATGAGACTGCCAGTCTCATGAATGGTATTGGTGTAGTTAAAAGAAGGTGCCAAACAGCTAACTAGCTGTCTCCTGTGAGGATACAGGAGAAGAGGACTACCTAAACCAGAAGAGAGCTTATGCCAAGAACTTCACCATGCTGGGCACTCTGATCTTGGACTTCCAGCCACCAGACTGTAAGAATTATTTAAGTTTATGGTAATTTGTTATAGCAGCTTGAATGAAATCTACTACAAATCAAAGTTTCTCCTCCATTACAACTCCCATCCCAACAACCAGAGAACCACCAGATTTAAGTTGTTTCAGATTAAAACATTTATCAGACATTGGTCTTAGAATGTCTAATGGGAAATAGACATCTCCACAATTAAGGAGAGAGAAAAATTAAGCAATCTAAGGGATATATTTGTAAGAACCATAGCCTCTATTGGCACATGAAGTCGACTGAGATTAAATAGATTAAGCAATTCTATTTGAGAGAATTACATTGCCAAAAAAACCCAACTTGGATTAAAAAAGGACTCTACTGTTTGAGACTTAAAACCAACTTTGAGTTTTTTAATTATCTAAATACCGTTGGTAAGCTAAGACAACATTCAGACCCAAAGTAGGGTGCGTTTGCCAATGCCTTCTTCAGATGTGGTCAAAGAGAATGATGGAAAAGAATGAACCCATAGAGGTTGGATCTGAAGTTCACAAATAACAGCTCAGTTGGAAGATGACCCCTACCACCACCACCACCCCCCCAGAGTTAACCAAGGAATATTCACCACCAAGGTAGATCTTCAGTGTCTGCCCAGTGAGATTTCAAAATTGCTTCAGAAAAGCGACTACTGTATCACTCTCATTCTTACCTATATGAACAAAAGTATTGTTGTAGTGTCTCTGTTCTACCTTATCCTTTATATTATGGTTTGGGTGGGCATAACAAGTGGTCTCTGGATCAAGCAGAACTAATTCAAACATGGTATTATACAGGTCACTACACACCTTCCCCCAATGGAAAAAAAATAATCACCTTACATCATCTAGCAATCTTGCCTCTCAAGCTGGGTGCAGGGAATGGAATTAATTTGTGGGTGCAGGAAATGGATTGAATTTGTGAGTTAATTCCTTTGTGGAGGAGTATATTCATTTTCTTTATTAAATGCAGAGTATTTCGTGAGAAGGGTAAATGGTGGTAACCGTTATTTCAGTCTGCCAAATATCTCTACTTCTTCCAGACATTTAGTGTGATTGTACTTCTTCAAAACCTTGAAGGTGAGTGTGGTCATAGGACATGCTTTGGCCAGAAAAATGTGAGCATTTTTATGGGTAACTTTAAGAGCAGTAAGTAATGTATCGCTTCTTTTTCTCTCAACCACAATGACCAACAATGTTTCCAACAGTGACTGTTCCAACAGCAGGAGTCCTGGAGAGAAGGTGATGTAGAGAAAAGCTCTCAGCCAACCTGGAAGAACACGTAGCATGAGCAAGAAATAAACTTTGTGGTTTTAAGTCACTGAGATTTTGGCATGATCTACCCACTCTGACTGGTACAACCACAATTCCATATTTTCTGGCAAAGCACGCTCAAGTAGATGAAGTTTTGTTATATTTGATTACTGAAACACAAGCCAAAAGATTTCCTATCACATATCAAACAATGCAACTGAAGGCAGGAAAAGTTGCCAAATTGCACAAGATAGTTTAATCTCAAAGCAATGAGGTAACTGTGTGACCAAGTTCTGTATCATTCAGGGCCGCATTATACTGCCAAATTTCTATGTGTCAAAACTTCACTGACTTTAAACAAACTGTACCCTTACAAGAAAAATCAGAGTAAAAGAGGAAACAATATCCTGTTATAAGTTCAAAATAATTTGATCTCTCGGACCTAAAAGAATTTAGGCTTCCCCAGAGGGTCCCAGAACACACGGAGAACCACAAAGGTAGCCATATCTCAAAGTTCTACCATTTAAAGGTTAAGGAACTAGATTATGTTCCAACTCACATTCATGATTGTTTCAGAGTGCATTAACTCTCTGTAATTTCCAGCCTGCCCTGCGTTCAGATTGAGTATATCCCTCCAATCAGAGGAAAAGTCCAGGCAAAGAGTGGTAGGTCCTGGCATTATGGGGTCTCTGGGAGGAAAACAGGAGCCCAGGAAATACATGCAGTGTACTGACAGCATCTGCCATACCCGAGAACCTGTACTTTAAACAAATCCCCTCCGTAACATCTGATGCATATTAAAATACTAATGCACTAGGAACACAGTCTCCTAGGCCCTGAGAGCTTGAAGATGCCTCCTAGGGCCTGAGAGCTTGAAGATGCCTCCTAGGCATCTCCAACTCCATCCAGCCAGTATTCCTTTTTGTTTTGATCTTTCTAATCTGTGCTGTGATGGTTACACTTTTGTATCTGAACATTCAATGCTACTTTTAGAGAACTATCCATCTCCCAGATTGCAGTTGTTCAAAGTTCAAGTTTTGTTAACTATGGGGTGTTTGTGTGTGTGGGGGGGGGGTGTTCTCAAATGTATTTGAGTTCTTATGAGGCTTTGATATCTGCCAATATGCTCTACAAAAATTCTAGAATTGGCTGCTTTATTAATTCACTGCTAGAACTCAACACAGTTTCTCCTACTTCAGTATCCAATAAACCATGTCTGTGTGTCTCTGCTATGATGGGAGAGAAACTTACAACCTCTGGTATTTGGGTAAACATAGTATCTTCCAGATTAGGCCCAAGGAGAAAGTGATTCATCATGAATATTGGTGTCAGCTTCTAACATACTACTGTTTGTCCCAGAGAAAAGAAGTGAAGGCTTCTAAATTCTTCCAATCTACTTCACAAAAATCAGTCAAGGAGACAACATTCAAGTCTGGTACTCTTTGTCCAGAAATAAGAGTAAATGTCTGAGTTCAGGGGCTTTGCACTGGCAGACTCTGAGCACATGAGCATGGAAGATGTTGCAGGAAGATAAGGGAGAGGGTGTGCTGGAACCTACTTACACCAACTCATAACAGTTGGGTGTGCACATTTCTTTTCAACTCTGCCATCGGCAAGGTTTCATTGGTACCTTGAGACCAGCCACTGAAGGAATATTACAAATATTTATACTAGGAAAATTGCAAACAGTAAAACCCAGATTTTTAAAAAGAGATCCAGTTAATAAACATTTACCAGAACACCACAGGTAAGGAATTTCAAGAAGCTAAGGTTCTGCTAGAATGAGCAACTGTCTTCTGCTCGTGCAGTATCTTCTCCAAGCTTATACACTGTCCCATCAACCCAGGACAAACACAGCTCCAAGTCTTGAGATACTAGAACTGTATAGTCGTAAATCCTTTATCAATGCCCACATTGCTGATGCTCTGTTTCTACAGCTCTGTGTACCTAAATACACAGATGCATTCAGGGTCTCCTACCATGGCAGCTCCAGTCCTCCTCTTGGAAGTCCTATCTACCTACAAAAACCCTAAGAGAAAACCAAATATCCCCCCATTTCTCATTCTTTTGGGTGAAGGGATAGCCCTTCCCCGGAAGAAATCCATCCTATTTGTCCTAGAACAGGAAGGGAATCTAAGGAATCCCCAATTTACTTGACCAACACAAGGTGAGGAGGGAAGAGAGTCAAACCACTATGCTAGTTCTGATGAAGGAATTCATCATTCTCTCCAAGCCAAGAGAAACCTCAGCAAATCCTGTGACCCAACCCTAGAGTTGCTGTATTTTGTTTTAAGAAATGAAGCCTAGAACTCAGAAATAGTTTTATACTATACCCTCTCTCAGGTTCTCACATCTCCAACAGATGCGGGGTCCTGGAGAGGGATAATTAGTAGATGTAATGGTGAAATATTAAAGCCATCGAGCAACAAGGCAGCACATCATTCTGTGCTACCAGGCAGTAACACAGAATAGGATAAAACAGGACTAACTCTATCCTCAAAATGAACTAGTTTTATATTCCATAGAAGATTGGTCCTTCTGAAGGAAGAACAGCATGGTCTAGGAGTTGCTCTGCTACTGGCTTCCCTTTGGCAGGACACAGAACAGAAGAAACCAAAAGGTCCTGAAAACACCTTTATTTTAATTTGTCATCAAGTCACAACTTATGGTATGCTTGCATTGTTGTGAGATCAGGAATGGCTGGTCTCTGCGGAACTTTCTGTCACACATATAAACCATGAAAATAACAGTCTTGACCAAAATACAGTGGCCAAACCAGTTTTTCTGAATTGTCCCCCTGGCCTGAATTGTTGACACAGCCTCTGTCTCCCTCTGTAGGCCAATCCCTCACACCCAGGCACTGATCAACAAATGGAGATCCATACTGAGCAAGGATAGCTAACAAAGTGGTAAAACTAGAATCTGCCAAGGGAAATCCTACGTCCCTGTAAATACAGACTATGACCAGGGGAGATCTGCAGTATCTCTTCATACTAAGCTGGGATTTGGAAAAAGTAGCTTTTCCATAAAAAAGCAGGATCAAAAAGATCAAAGAAAGCACTAAGCTTGACTCAGGAGGAAAAGGAACACAATCAATTCACAGGAGAACAGTCCCAGGCTAAATGGCTAAATATACAATTTATCCTACCTTGAACACACACAAGAGAAGCCTGCATGCTCTGAGCAAAAATGAGGTCTCAGTGAGATCCCAGTTCTCTGATTACACGCCTATTGGCTTGTTACATTCATAGAGGAGGTGATTTTAGCCCACATCATAATAAGACTCAGTGTTGCCTGCCTCCTCCCCAACCTCAGCTAGCACAGAAGCTGCAGCACATTAGGGAACCTTCTCTTGGCAGCTGTAACCAGAAACTAAGTAAATAGAGCTCTGCAGATGCATTTCACATGGTGTATTCTTGCCTTATGGATGGAAAAGCCTACCAAATTTTCCAGCACCGCGTCTGAGAGGTGCGTCCACCAAGTCCTGAGACCCTGAGCTGCTCCTGCTTATCAGCCCAGACCGAGCAGAAGAACAAAGCACCTTGGAGTCTTGCCCTAAATGTATAGGCTTGTGTGCCTATGTGTTTAATGCTGGATGTTACAGAATTAAAGAGAAAACTTCACATGCACATGGATAGATTAGACCCTCCAACCTTTTCTCTAAACGGCACTACTTCTCTCCATCATTGCAACACACTCTGAAAACCACAGAAAGTATTTCCAAAGGCAGTAAGTCATTTCTTTTCAAATAACATTTAAACAAATTTCTGTCCAAAAGCACTAATTTTGGCAGTTCTTAGAGCTGACAAAAACCTTAGGGCAACAGCAAACCATTGACAAGAATGTACTGAACCAGGCCTAACAAGCAAAGGGTTGGGGCAGTATTGTGGTCTGTGACAGCCCAGTCAGAACCAGGTTTGGATGCCATCTCTAGCACTAGTTGTAGACTTTGGTCAAAGAATTTAATATCTCTGTGCCCTCAGGTCCCCAGTGAAAATGGAAAACAATATCTACTCACTGCTCTGCTATATGAGAATTACATAAGATCATGCAGATGAAAGCTGAGGATTTAATAAATCATTATTATTCCATACCATGAACTCAAGACTCAAAAATGGACAGAAAAAGGTCAGAGACTATCATAATAATGATCTATTTCATTATATGAGGTCAGATTATAACTATAGGAAGAGACAGAATAGAATACTTTAACAAACAACTTTTGTGTTATCTGCACAGCCTCTAGGACCCCATCCCATACACCAGAATGGCCTCTAGCCGTCATATCTATACCATCTGGTTCTTCCTTCTTCACTGTAGCTTAGTCAATACAATCAGTCAGAAGAGGAACACTTGACCCAAGCCAACAAGGAGTTTTTGTCTTCTAGGAATTAGAATCTCAACCATGAGTATCAAGCAAGTCTCCATGGGTGGCCTGGAACAATGAGATGTTGACCTAGGAAAAAGCATGTGGAATAAAGAAATTTGGTCTTCAGAAGGAGAGAATAACTCAGCAGATACAAAGAAAGCAGAGAATAAAAGTGGCTTTTTTCATTCCTAGCTTGACTACATTCTGTTTTTACAGCCCTTGAGACAATCTTACACACAAAATGTCATGTGTACCTTTTTTTTGTTGATGCCAGAGCAAGGGAGTTTCTGGTACTCCCTACAGAGATGAGATTAGGCGGCAGGGTTAGAGTCTTTCTGGTTCAGAAAATTGAAAGACTAGGGAAAGGTCAATGCTTCAATGCTTCAGGTCTTAACCAAATAGGTTGTTTATTAAACTTCCTTCAATACAAGTATTAGACCTTAATATGCCCATGTCTCCCAAATCCAGGCCAGACTTCTCCCCTAAGCTCCATACCTGTAAATCCAGCTGCAAATGAGAATCATCATCATCATAATTTTTTCACTGATGATCTACTGGGGAACCAAATAGGGTTCCAGTAGGCATTTTATATACAAATTGTTTTTTGCCAAATCTTTACTACAACCCTACACTATTCTCATTTTACATATACAGAGACTAAAGCATAGAGAGTTTAAGTGACTCACCCAAAGACTTACAAAAAGAAGAAAAACCAGAGACTGTTGAACTCCCCCCTCCCCACCAAAGCTGGAGTTCTTTTCTACTACATCCTTTAGAGGTCCTCATAATCAATAAATTAAAGATGAGCTGGATGTGGCATGGGAAGCCTGGAGCTTGAATCCAGTTTTGATTTCTTCACAATTACATGATCCCAGGCAGTCACTTCAAATCCTCAGACATAATTTCTTTATTTCTTTATCAGCAAAGGTAGTGCAAGAACACTACCCCCTACCTACCTACCTACCCAAAATTGTGGGAAGGATCAATATATATGTGAAAACACCTCATAAATACTGAAGAGTTATGCCAATAATTATACTACTCTTTTCATCAAGGCTTTGTGATTTCAGCCTTTGTAAGATAAAAACATCTAATCTACATTCTGTTCAGTCTTTCCGATGCTTAAATAAGATATACATGAAACTAGAGTTCTAAAGAGATATATAAGCTGAAGGGATTAGCATATTAAGCTAACCTTGAATTCTCTGCTTGATTTTCTTAGCCTGCTTCAACACAGATATGGTCCATGACCTCTTGAAATTTGTAATTTAAAAAAAAAAAGAAATTTGTAATTTTTAGAGAAGGCAAAAGGTTTGAGAAAGTAGGGGCAAGCAGAAAGCTCTAAATACAGTGATATTTCTTTTGTGTAAGAATCCCAATCTGCATCTCTTATTACTGATCTCCGACCTTAGCTACAGCCTTCCCGAACCTTCTGTGCAGCCCTACCTAGGTTCTCGGGCAGCTTCGTACTCAGTGTTATATGTATCTGCCTCACAAGGTATTTGCTTACACCCCTGCAATCCTCTGTAGACTATGCTTTGATTGAGAGCAAGCTGTAGTGTAAAATGCCTGACAATTGCCTTTTTTGATCATAATGTAAAAAGCTTTTGACTGCTGAAACATCAACTTGAAAGACATCCAACTCCAATGGACACGCTGCCAGCTACACAATTTGATAAAGAACCAGGCTGCCTGACAGGTGAAGTTCCCCTTTTTATGAAGCTGTAGGTGATCTAGTAATTGACTTTTTCAGTGACCCCGCTTCTACTTTCCCCCCCTTTAATTCCTGCCCTTATATTTTCAATTTGCCAATAAAGAGTAACTCCAAAGCTCCCCCACCCCTCCTACCCCTACCCATGACCCCACAGGGTCCCACCGCCTACCTCTCTACTACAAATTTAGTAACTTAGTAACTTAAATGAGTTGCTCCAATACTATGAAATATAATAAGGTGTTCTCTTACAGTTTAACAGGCCAGAAGTTCAATATCAGGTCTTACTGGGTAAAATCAAGGTGTCATCAGGGTTCCCTTCTTTTCTGGAGGTGAATTATTTCTTTACCTTCTCCAGCTTCTAGGGGCCACCTACATTTCTTAGCTCATGGTCCTCTCCTTCCATCTTTAAAACCAGCAATATTACATCTGTCTGAACTTCACCAGGTACTGACATCTTCTAACTAAACCCCTTCTGCCTCCCTTTATTCCTTCCCTCCACCCCTGCCTTTAAGGGCTTGTGATTACATTGACTACACCTGGATAATCCATGCTATTCTTGCTAGTCAGCTTATTACAAGCTTAATTCCAACTGCTACCTTAATTACCCTTTGATGTGTAACCCAATATATTCCCAGGTTCCAGAGATAGGATCTTAGCATCTTTGAGGGTCATTGCCACAGTGACATTTGAGCAAAAATGTAAAGGTTATAAGGAAGCAAATTCTGCGGAAACTTGGGAAGAAGAGCTTTCCAGACAAAGAAAAGTGAAAGCCAAGCCACTTACATATGTGTGTTCTGGTCTACTCAGGACTCAAGATTGAAAGCCTTGCATGTAGTATTAGTGTTGAGTAACATTCCCTACAGTGAATGGATTTAAAAAAAAAAAAAAGAGCAAGGTATAATAAATTAGAAACTTAAAGCATTGATTTGTCCAGAGAGTTTAAATTATTTTAGTTCTACCCCTGAGAAAGAATTTTAAACCTAAAGATAATTGTTTAAAATTCACAGATTCACCAGAACAACACTGACTACTTTGCTGTCTTCCTGTAAAATCTCACAGAATTGCAGAATATTATGACTGGAAGGGACTTCAGCAGACATCTTATATCTTAAGCAGTTAGTATATAACATACACTAACACACAGTAGTAGATGCTCAGTAATTATTTTCTGAATACCCTCAGATGTGAGAATTGTAATGTGAGAATTGTAATGCCATAACCCCTTCACAAACTCCTCCCTGTTCTCGACTTATTTCATGGAAGCTGTCATATTTTTACTTGATCTCATGCCTCTACCCATGGTTGATTATCCCACCCTAAGGATCTTTTTCCTTGGATTTTGAACATGGCACTGCAAAAGCAGTCTCTGCTAACTGGCAGAAGTTTTAAAATATACAATCTTGGGGGTTTCCTGAGAGACTACAAGGCTGATACCCAGAAAGAAATTAATGAAAGAGTCAGTGGCATCATTGAGCACCTGATTCTAATATTTTTTGAGGCTCTGATGAAGTCCCTATGCTTCCAACATCTTCTTGGAATCCATGAGCCAATTAATTCTGCTTTTGTGCTTCTCTCCCTGTCTAAGGACTTGGAACCTTAGACTCACAGAGGGGGAACATGGAAATGAGAGAAGGTGAAGTCTTATCCACAGGTAATATCTATGGTTAGTAAGAGAGCCAGGGAACACCAAAGCTTTCATTCCTCCACTGAATCCCCTTTGGGATCTCTCCACTACGATCTACGTGATGGACTCTGCCTTTACACCATTTCCTACATTTATTCATTCATCTACACTTCACTGCCACCTCACTAGTCCGAACAACCAGCATTTCTCACCTGGACTACTGTTTCCTGTTGTGACAAGAGAAAAAGCAACATTATCCTACATTTCATGCAATGCTCCAGAATTCTTCCCTTTTTTAACCACAACCAGTCCTCTCTCCACCTCACTCCAGGTGTTCCAGCCATGCAAGCATTCTTTAAGCTCCTAAAACTTGAGTCTTTTCTCTCTTAAGAGCCCTTGTGTAGCTATGTCTTCTTTCTGGAAAGTTCTTCCCTTATTTTACATACTCCTTCTCACCTCTCACTTCCCTGCCTTCTGAGGCCTTCCTTCAGGACCTATTAAAGTAGGCTTTTGTCTTCCCTTTGTGTTTTCCATAATACTTATTGTAAACGACTTGGAAGAAGGGATTCAAATAGTGTTTGCTTTTTAAAACAAATTGCTCAGTAGACTATAAGCTCCATGTGGGCAGGAGATTTATCTGTGTTCCTCACAACCGCATACCCAGGACTTGGCCAAAAACCTAGCATTCAATGGACCCCTCACTTTCACACACTACATCCAATCCATCAGCAAATCCTGTTGGCTCTACCTTACAAATGTATTTCAAAGATGGCTACTTCTCCTAGCATCAGCCATTACCACTGTAGTCCGCAACAATGTAACCTCTTACTTGGACTAAATATTTCTTTCTGGAAGGTCCTCTTGCTCCCTCCATTGGTCTCCTGAAGTCTATCACCCCAAAACAGAGATTCTCCCAGGAATTCTCATACAACATAAATCATATTATGTCATTCCCCTCTTTGAAACCCACTGTGTCTTTCTATCACTAAAAAATAAAATTAAAATACAAATAAAAGGTAAATTATCTAATTTTTTATTATATATTTGATACGTATTCATTTTATATTTGCATCTTTCTAAGTTTTTGAAAATTTAACTTGATAGTTTTGGAGGTCTCACCAAGATGTCCAAGTGGACTCACCTGCTGGAGCCAGTTAAACTATAATTGCCAAAAAAAAAAAAAAAAAGACACCTGGTAGGTATTTTAAGCCCCCCACACACTGTTTTTCCTCTTGAAAATATTTCCAAGAAGTACCATTCTTAGTCTAAGGCTACTATAACAAAGCACCACAGACTGGATGACTTATAAATAACAACTTTATTTCTCATAATTCTGAAGACTGAGAAGTCAGAGATCAAGGTGCCAGCAAATTTGGTATCTGAGGGATCCCTGGGTGGCTCAGCAGTTTGGAGCCTGCCTTTGGCCCAGGGCCTGATCCTGCACTCCCGGGATCAAGTCCCACATCGGGCTCCCTGAATGGAGCCTGCTTCTCCCTCTGCCTGTGTCTGTGTGTGTGTGTGTGTGTCTCTCATGAATAAATAAATAAAATCTTTAAAAAACATTGGTATCTGTTGAGTACATGCTCTCTGGTCCACAGTACCTTCCCACAGTGTCCTCAATGATGGTAAAGATGAAGGATCTCTCTTGGGCCTCTTTTGTAAGAACACTCATGCCATTCCTGAGGCCCTGCCTTCACAACCCAATCACCTCCAAAAGCCCTATTTCTTTATCCCCTCACCTTGGGAGTTAGGATTTCAACATATGAATTTTCAGGAGACACAAACAGTATTTAGCACACTAGAAATTTATCTTTGTTGATTTTTTTTGTTTCTGTGAGCCTATGTTTTGTTTTTTCCTTTTGTTTCTGTCTCTAGTTCTTAGCCAGGTTTGGTTCTGATTTCACGATGCCCTACCCTTGTTCAGAGGGATTATTTTGTCTTGCATAATACTCAAGATTGAACCTCTGGACTACAAGTTTAATGCAACTAATTGTTAGAATAATAATATTGTTTAACATCTGTTGAATGCTTAGAATTCTAATCATTTTATATGTATGAATTACTTAATCCTCATAACAAACTCCATGAATAAGTGTTATCTCTTCTATTCAACAGATGAAAAAAATACACACATTTCCTTTTGTCTGTTTGCAAAGCAATTATGACATGCATTTTTTCATTTTGCCTTGAGAAGGATTCTATAAATTCAGAAGCAAAGCAATCCTTTTTCCCATTTTTAGATAAGGAAGTAGATTCAGTTGTCAGATGGCTTATCCAAAGTCTCAAGTTTTCTGCCTCCAAAACCAGTATTTTTGCTTCCAAAGTCCACTCCTCAATATAAAAGAACAGAAATAAAGATATCACAATAAAACTAAAATATGCCCCCAAAATTTAAGTAATATACAAAAAAGACATTACCTTATAATAAATTACCTAGAACCAATTTCAAAGAAAAGAAATAATGACAAATGCTAAGTCCTTTCTACAAGACTATTTCCTATATTTAAAACAAAAACACAACATACATATTAAACAAAATATTAAAAAGGATCTCTTTATTTTACCTTGGGCAGCACAAAGATGTTTTCTAAACTATCATATATTAATGGTATCAGCAATAGTTTCTGGTAATCTCTGAAGTGAACCAAGAGAAATCATTCTTTTTTAAAAAAATATTTTGACAGGCTAACACTATTCCTATGAAATTATTGCTCTAACTTGAGAGAGCACCAAAGGGGTTTGTTTCAATTAAGCTAAATTTTCCTTTGCAAGATTTAAAAGTTAATGTTTACCAAACTTCTTGCCAACTCTCCAGGAAGAAGTAACTAGAGGTCCAAGAATATGCTAAACGTGAGATCCAAGTAATGTGTCAATCTTAATGGAGTGAATATCATAACCCAAGAAAACAGAATCTGAGTTACATTAGGAGAACCTGCGGATCCACTAAGGAATTCCACCTACTGTATTCTGTCGTCATGACTGAGATTAAGGGACTCCTGTAGGGACAAAGCAAAATTTATGATTTCGGAGTCTTGACACTAAGAAGTGCTTTTATTTATCAAGAGTGGAGTTGAAAAAAGCCTGGCATACGTAAGTGCTAAAATTGGAGTCATCTCAAATGGTTATCAACCTGTGACTCTACCAAACTCTTAGAGAAAATGCCAGTGAATAGTGAATGGCCTTATATTTTTGAATGGTGATTATCCTTTGATTTAATCCTTTCTCAGATTATATTCTAAAATACTTGTGCTGTTTTCCAGAATATTTTCTGCCTATGGTATTAAAAATTCTTGGTGCAATGTCTTCCTCAAATGACAATTCCATCACTCTGCTTAAAGTCATTCAAAAAATAAAAAGTATAAGCACTCATGTATGACAGCCAGGCTTCATTTTTTTTAATTCGTTTTTTTTTTTTTTTTACTAGATTTAGTATATTTAGAAGGACAATACATTACTACTATCAATGAGCCCACTGGTATATTGTGAAAGAAACAGATGTGTTTATATGCATACCCTCACACTCATATAATGATTTGTGATAAATCCTAATCCATATTCCTTATAAAGGTTTTCTCTGATCTTCTCACAAAGCAACTACTGCCTTCTCTTCTTAGAAAACACCTTTAGCTACACTTCCATTTGGTTAATACTTATTAGACCTGTAGCCATTTTTATGGCTGAAAGTTCTAATCAGTGCTGGAATTGATACACTGGAGATAGTGGGAAGTGTATGAAAGAAACCAAGGCATCACCCAGACTAATATCAGGAATTACAGTCTTGATTGGGGGGAGAGGGAAGAATGGAGATCTATTTATAAGTTTGTTGCATATGGCTTTACTTCCCAAACTTTACATGTGAGATTTATATTCAAACAAACCTGAGTTCAAATTCTGTTCTGCCTCTTACCAGTACTAAGAGCTTTTAAAAATCTTCATTCTCCTAGCCTGAATTTTCCCATCTGTCAAACTGAGATAGTAAGACTTCCTGTGCAGTGTTGAACTATCAAATAATGAGATAATACATGTAAGGGGCTTAGTGAAGTGCCTGGCACATAATAAGTACTTAATAAATGGTAGTTACAATTATAATTATTCATGCTGACTACCATGAATTCATTTATCCAGTCAACAAGGAAGAGTTAAAATTATGCTATCACATTTTCTCAATTCAGAAACCAACATCTTTTCACATTTTAATATTTTTGAAATTGAAGTGACAACTACATTAATCATACCCAGTATATAATTTTTTTTCTTCTGAAAATATGTCTTTTAAGTTTTGGTATTATCCTACAGTGACAGTATCCTAGTGCTAGCTACCATGCTAGAAGGTAGACAGTGATGAAAACAAGTAAGAAAGCCTGGCCTCTAGGAATTTGCAGACCCTAATGCCTGGCAGAGAGGCCACGTGGCTTCAGCCTATGAAGAAGAGTTGCTACTACCTACTTTGGTATCTAATTCTAATTGTTGCAAAGATTTAAGGCACCATAAGCCAATTAGAGAATCTGAAGAATATTACAGCCTTTCTCTTCAGGACAAAATATACATATATATTAGTTTTATGTACAATCTTGGGAGTTTTGCAGACTCTCCAAACATAATCCATGGTCTCTTCCTCCCCCTCAAAAATCTATGAAATCTAGATAAGAACTCTTGCTTACCCTTTTCTGAAAAATCCCTAGTTACCCTGCAGGTCACTTTTATGATTCTATAATCTCATGAGTTTATGCATAAGGATGTCCTAAAGATGAAGAGTACAGTGCAGAGCAAAGGATCACTGACTCCAAAAAGCTCTGACAATAGTTTATGCTGGGCTGGGAGCCAAAAGAATCAAATTTAAGGGAAGAGAAAAGGAGGTTTATATCAACCTTAAGAAAAACAACCTACAACTTGTTACTTTTCTCATTCATTCAGTGCAATTCAACCAGCCACAGAGTCACTGTTTGATTTACCATCCTATTAGATGACCCATCTTTATAGCCCCATGCTCATTACTCCAAATCTAGACTTGTGGTTTGGCTGTGTATCAAGGCTATAACTATAAACATCAATATAAGGGTGATAAAATCAAAGCAATCTATTCTCAGGAAGCCAGTGTGCAAATGCATCATTATAATTTAATTTTTTCTACAATTTATAAAACTCTGGCCAAAGTGCTTGTCAGATAAAAGTTCCTTTTAGCCTCGAAGTCCCACTCTAAGCACAGGTAATGGCAGTGCTTAGTTACTGGATACTTAAATTACCAGAATAATTTGAAGTTCTAGGGTACTAAAGGCTGACAATAGCAACACAAATCCAAATTTAGCTCAACACCTGACTAGACCCACTCAACCCCATACACAGTAACTGCCTGATAGAAAAAGAGGCATATCCATTTCTCAGCATAAACATTATTTACCTCAGTCTCTGTACTTCATAACATGACGTGCAGCAATGAATCAAAATGATGAGACACATTAAAAACAAAAAGAAATAAACAAAAACAAAATGCCACTGTCAAGAGATAAAGCAATCAACAGAACAAGACTCAGATGACTGAGATGTTGGAACCATCAGGCAGGAACTTCAAAATAACTATCACTAATATGTTAAAGAATATAGTGGAAAAGGTAGACAACATGCATGAATATTAGGGAAATTTAAGCAGAGAGATGTAATATAAAATAAGAATCAAAGGGAAATGCTAGGATTCAGCAGCTGAAGGGGTACTGAATTAGGTAATTGCTGAGCTGCTTTAACTCTGGCATTCTGTGACTATAAGACAACCACTCCTGGAGGGTAAGAGAAGAAAAATCAAAATAAGGAAAAGGATGGTTTATGTGGGGAAAACATGACATAGCTGATAGTCTCTCACTGGAATTGTTCCTTCACATCTGCAATTTAAAACATAAAAAGGAATGAGAAATTACTGCACACATCTCTGGTTATGAAGTAAATTCTATTAAAATAAAAAAAAAATACCTAGTGGTATACCAATATGAGCCACTAGGCTCTTCTAACAAAGTCAATTAACTAGGCTGCATTTAAGGGCACCATGAGTCTGTACTGGCTCAATTTAGATGAAGGCTTGGAGCATCCAGGGAGTTCCTCTAGAGGTCTATACTCCAAAGAGAGAAAATCTCAATTCAAAGACCAAAGTTGAGACACAAGTACAGAATTAGGGTCTTAGAGTAAGAAATATTCATTTGTGGTATGGTAGCTACAAGAACAGAGAGGTGAGCTAAGCCAGAAATCAAACATGGTCATCAAAATCCAATTATTAAATACAATCAAGAAGAATGAAAATTCTATAAACACCAGACACGGACATTGAAGCTGGGTATAATAAAAATTTGGGAAAAAAGAGGGAATTTAGTAGTTTTAAATATAAACAGTGAGAATAGTAAATTGACCCAAGTTGTAAACACTTTTTCAGTTTTTCATGGAGCCCAATCCTTGAAGCTAAGGCTGACAACAGAGACTCTAGAATCTAGATTCAAGAAGAAAGAATTTTCAGGTAGGACACAATGATGAATATTATCTACACCTGCCAAAAAAAAGAGCTGTAATAATTATTATCCTGTTGCTGACAATTTACAATGTTCAAAAACAATTAAAGGACAGGTCAAAAGTAAATGCATAGAAAATTCATAGAAAATGGTTCTCAACTAGAGGTGAAATTACCCCACTGGGGGCTTTTGGATATTCAGGAAGGGGGCTGACTGTTATTTAAAAACAGGGAAAATATACTATTGGCATGTGGAGGGTGAGTACCAAGGGCTCTAAATGTCCTATAGCAGGTGGTGTAGGTGAGGAAAAATCATTTTCCTTCTACCCTCTTAGGGTAAGGGGCACAGTAATCAAACTGGAAAAAAAAGGCAGGTTAACAAGAAAAAAAGTTTTAAGTATGTACAAACTATTTAAAAAAGAGAGAGAGACAACAGATCCAAAATGAAGTCACTTGTGCTAACCCCATGTCAACAAACCAAGACTTAATACCTAACCTAATTGTAATTTCAGCCTCTCCCAGGAATGTAATCTTAACCAGTCATTCTGGAATAACCTGGTCAGCACTATGAGGTAATCCCCCAAAGAAAGATGACCTCGCCTGGAACAATCAGCACTTTGCTAGAATAACCTCCTTGTCCTGCCTCCTTCTGCCCATAAGTCTTCCATTTTCTTCAACTCTTTAAAGCTTCATTCTGTTTGCTAGATGTGATGCTGCCCAACCTGAATTGTTGAATAAAGCCAGTAAGAACCTTAAAATTCCTCAGTTGAATTTCATTTTTCAATAGTACATGCAGGAGTTCACAAAGAAAGATGCAGCTCAAGGAGGCTTTTTACCTTCTTAGGCTAAGCAAAGGAAAAGAGTAAATAAAGCCTGTCTTGCTATGCAGATGGGAGTCTCCCAGGTGATAAGAGTTGCCTCCAGAGTGTAGATCTCTTCCTAATATGGAGACATTTTTACAAGTGGAAATTTCCTTTTTGAATATAAATTTCCTTTAAAAGGGGAGAAATTTATACTCTACTTTTAGGCAGTTAGGAGGAGGTAAAGAGCTTTTCTGCACCTAGTGGTTCTCAGTGTCCCTTTGCTTGAAATGATCTGTGTGCCTAAAAGGCAAAATTTGGGGTAGCATATCTTGATACCCTTAGTGGATCATCCCATGAAATGAAAAGTAGTCCATCCCAAAATGCCAATATCATCTCTATGAAGAAATCAATCAGATTGATTTGAGACACAAAGCATAATAAAGAAAGGAAGAGCACAAGAGACTATTATCTGCCTTTGTGGCTTATGAACAAATTAGAAATGTAAATACTATGTTGAAAGATAGCTAAACATTATAATTAATACAAATTATTACTTAACTTTTCTGTGCCTGTTAGGGAATAATACTAACTACCTCATAGGGATGTTAAGATTTAATTGAGTTAATATATTTAGAGCATTTTGAGTACTTGGCACACAGTAATCCATAAGGAATACATTGTTTTTATTTCATTATTTCTAAGAAAAAAATTAAATCATGAATGTTTCCATTAAAAAAAACACTTGTATGAATATTCTTGACTCCATAATTAAAAGTTTCCCCATCACTACAGATGCTTTTTTTTCTTCTCTAGCTCCCTAACCCTATCCATTGAAGGAGATGTACAGTGAAAGTCCTTTCCACCAAACCCCAATGCTTCTCCAAGCAGAGACTGCACAGTTCAAGGGAATTCAGAAAAAACAAGCTGTCTCTGCCAAAACCTATTTCCCAAAAATCATCAGACCTGCTCTGGCTCCAGCTATACTCCAAGGTCACAAGTAACAGGTAACTAGCTGCAGCTTTTCTCAGCCTGCTAATTACAAGTCCCATTCCTCATTCTGTGCTGCTCAAAGAACCTTGTGAGTCAACTCTGATGGCACAACGTATAATTCTCAATCTTGTTGAAGGTCCTTTGTTGGGTTAGTGGATGGTGCTCCCAGGAAAGGCTTAAAGGGGGCTCAGCCCTGCCTACCAGCACTACAATGGCCTGGGTCCCCTGCTCTGTTCTGATCCTTTAACATTTCCCGGGACATTGCCTACATCATTGGCATGCTACAGTACCCAATGCCCTTTCTCGTAGAGATGCAATCATTTGCCTCTTACAGGATTCTTCAGCTTCATTTTACCACAAATGAAGAGATTTGGAAGATTGAAAATCTACAGACAGTTTGGGGAATCAAACAATTAATATGCTGATTATGTCTTGATCCATGGACCTGTTTAGGAAAAAGCATGGCTATATAAATATAAGCCTATTTTATCATCCCAGGAGCCTAATTACAAGCCCAAAAAACAGTGCTAACAATCAGTTTAAGGGGAACTGAGTCTAAGGTAGAGAATATTTTCTGAACTCTGCTATAGCTTCTACCTCAATCTAAGAAAAAAATTCCCTGACTATAGAAAAACATATTTTCTTCTAATAATATGTATCACTAAGATAAAGTAATTAAAAGCCTAGGTATAGGTTTGAATCTTGACTCTATAATTTATAAGATATGAAACTTTTGTAAGTTTTTTTATGTTTCTGAGGCTCAATTTCCTCATTGTTAATTTAATGATGATAGTATTACCAACTTCATAGGTTTGCTGTGAGGATTAAATGTGATAATGTACTTCAAGCATTTAGCAAGTTCCTAGCATATAGAAATTTTTCAATGAATAATGGCTGTTTTTTACCATATTTATTATTTTCATTAGCATCATGACCATTAATTACTGTATTACATGGCTCCTCAACTAATTAGGAGCTTGCTATTCATTTTATTGGCAAATATTTATCAATCACCTACTATGTGCTAGAAACTATCCTAGGGATTGTACATAAGACAAAGAAAGTTTCTCCCCAGATGACGTTTACATTATGACACGTTGTATGTGTGTTACGATTGTAAAATATATATTCAGTTTTTGTTCCTGGTTCCTGGCATGAAGTCTCTAAAACCCTTGGAATTTCCTGAGTGATAAAAGTGTATTTGTTATTCATAATTATCCCCTTTTGACCATAATTGAATTTATACCAAGGAGGTGACTCATGGAGAGGAGTCCAGATAGCTTCAGGATGGAGGCTGGTCACCAGAAAAACCAAACACATGATTAGAGGGTTAGAACTTTCAGCCCCCGCCTAAGAGGTAGAACTGGAGGTGGGGTTCTGAAGATTGAGTTTGATTATCAATGGCCAATGATTTAATCAATAATGCCTATATAATTAAGCTTAATAAAAATTCTGAAATGATGCAGCTAAGGGAGCTTCTAGGTCAGCAAACACATCAAGATGCTGGCATGTCCTATGCATCTCTTCCATTTGGCTGTTCCTGAGTCATACCCTTTATAATAAGCCAGTAATTATTAAGTAAAGCACTTTACTGAGTTCTGTGAATCATTCTAGTGAATTATTGAACTTGAGGAGCAGCTCATGGGGACTCCTAAATCTCTAGTTGGCCAGGCAGAAATGTGGGTAGCCTGGGCACCTCATTTTTAGCTTTTATCTGAAATAGGAACAGTCTCATTGGACTGAGCCCTTAACTTGTGAGGTCTGCACTTACCCCAGGTAGTTAGTATCAAAAACAAATTAAATCGTTAGATACCCTGTTGGTATCAGAGAATTCGAGAATTGGTTGGTGTTTCATAAAAACCATAGTGTATATGTATAATGGGAGGTGTTAACAAGATATAATAGACAAGGAGATGGACAGACTGATGAGAGAGATAGGATTCAATCATTTCAGATAATGGTAAGTGATCTGAAGAAAAGGATAGAGTGGTGGAGGGGAGGAAAATCATTTTCCCTCTACCCTTCTCAATTCTTATTTGACACCCCTGTAACAAAAGACAGATTAACAAAACAAAAGCAAAATATACATGAGAGATACCCAGTGAAAATTAGTAACTCTCTGAGGTGGCTTAGAATTCAGACTTAAAAACCATCTTCATTGGGAAAGGGGGGGGGGCGGTGTAACCCTTTTAGAGGACAGGAAATAATTTTTAGGAAAGATGAATGGGCCCTTAGAATGGATGAGAGGTATGATAGTTTCTGACAAAGTTTCTCTGGGTGTGGTCAACGTCTAATCTCTCCTGAGATAAGTCAACCTTTCCTGGTCGATGAAACTCCTTGAGAGGGGATTTGTAACAATTGAGTTATTTTGGAAGAGCTGTCTGTTGGCAGGTAAGGGAAGTTCAGAGAAAGCCTGTGCCTTCATTGACTACTTTACAAGTGCCTATAGTTCAACATAATCAATATACCAAAATGGCATGTTTGAAAGTAGCATATTCTGCTGTTGTTCACTAGTGTGAAGAATAACAGGTGGTGGCCACATTTAATAAGGTAGTTGGGGGCAATCTCTCAGATGAAATACAGCACTAGATGCAGCAAGTAGATGACTCTTGCTGAAACCCTACACATTAAGCAGTATTTTCTTCATTTTATAAAAAGACCTACTGCCGCAGAATGAGATTAAATCATTTGCCATGTCCACCCAGCTAAAAAATGGCAGAGCTAGAATTCTTATCTCATCTGTTTCATCACCCCAACATTCCTTACCTATTTGAATCTAGTGCTTGCTGCCCAGAAGGATATTCCACAGGGACGAAAATGGTCTATATCTGTGCTGCCTGATAGTCCATATGTGACAACTGAGCGTTTGAAATGTGGCTAGTATAAGGAACTGAATTTTTTATTCCATTTAATTTTAATCATTTAAATGTAAACAGCCACATGTACCTAAGGATTTCTATCTTAGACAGTGAAGGTCTAGGATTTCTCCATTGTATGATGGCTGGAATCACTTAGCTCTATTTTGCTGATATTCCAGCACTTTTTGACTCTACCTTCCTTCTGATGTTGTCAGCTGGTAGCAAACACACCTGCTAAAGATTAGCTACATTAAATCCCCCACAGGCCTGTGTCATTCTAATTAGTCACTGTGTCTCGAAAAACAGGATATTAATTCTCTGTCTTTATTTCATATTTTATATACATGTTTTTTAATGTTGAAAAAAATCAATGTTTCAGGCACACCCAAATGCCAGAAGCCTATTAAACCAAAGGTGCAAGGGAGAAAAGCTGATTGAAACCACATGGCACTTTCATAGAATAAATCTTAGAGAAAAGAAAGGCAGTGTGACGGAAAAGCCTCTGCCTTATCAGATGGTGGCCATTGTAGCAACTCACGTTGTCAAGTAAACTTCACAGATAGCTTGACTTACTCTTTAGCACGGAAACCTAAAACAGGAAAAGCAGCACTACAATGAAAAAGAACAACATCATAGTCTAAAACCAAGCTCTGGAACCTTCTCCATTCTGATGGACTGATGTGAGTCAAGCTATGGGGACACCGCAAACGTAGCTCCGGAAGTGGCTAAAAAGACATGCTGTAGGGTCATACAGACCTGAGTTTCAGATCCAGCATATTTTCCTCACCCCCATTTCCTCTTTAAATTTTATGCTTCTGGGAGATTGCCAGATTTTGTCCCTTTAGCACTAACCCTTCAATATCAGTTTGATAATCACTTACTCTGGATGATTCCAAAAAAGTGAAGGAAGGTCCTTACCCTTGAAAAGCCCTCAATCTGGTTGATGGTATGCAGCTAACACGCAGGAAACAAGCTGAGATTAAATGCTTATAGACAGCATGGATTTGCCAGTAAGTGCAGGCATTTAAAGAAAAAAATCAGTGAAAGGGATAATTTAAGACAATAAACATCTTATAGATATGTTTGTTTCTCTTTTTTACCTTGGCTGCAGAAAGCTCAGAACCAGATCTGTAGTTCAATTATTTCAATTATAATATCCCATGAAGTATGCATGTTTGTTGTACTGCCATGCCCTTGGCACTGAGGTTTGAGGAGTGATTAATTTTCAATTTCTATTTTATATTTTTGCTATTATTTGTTCTCCAAGTAAGTAATGCTTTAACGAAGCTGAGTTAAAAATAAATAATAATATAGACAAACCATCAGGTATTACCCATCTTTCAATTTATATATTTAAATATATATTTTTTCATGAGAATACTCATGAAAGTTATGAAGCAATTTATAAAAACACACACACTCCAAAATTCGGCAATTAGCCAAAAACACAGAATAAGAATTAAGTAAAGGAAGCAATGGTAACAGAGATTTCCAAGTGTTTGGGATTAACTACATACTATAATTGACCTTAATATTTTCTCTAAATTTGATAGCAGCTCATATTTGAGAAAAGAAAAAAAAGAAGAAATGCATCCCTTTTCATTGCCTGACATAGACCATATATGCCAACCCATACCATTCAATCTCAATGAGAAATCTTTGCATGCATACTGAGTACCCACAACAGGCTGAAGAAGAAGCAACACAACTCAGTACACCAGGAATTCACAATGAAGCAGAAAATTGGGCTACTTAAATAAGCAATGATACAGTTTTTGGTTCAGCAGGTACGATTCTTCTGAGAAGCAACACACAATTACAGAGAAACTTCCATGACTCCAGCATCCTACTTTACCTGTTTAGTGTAATGTAACCTTAGCAAACAAATGAGGGGATTATTTTTCTTCTCTGTTTTCTAGTGTCTCTGGAAGTTTCCACCCAAAGAACTGCCATGTGACTGGGGCCCAAGGGAATGAATAGAAGTTCTCAGGTGGGATATGGAAAAGATATTCCTGAGGGGGAAGTAGTGTGAGCAATGAATCAGACACAGAAGTTCATAAACCCCAGAATTTGCAACAAGGCATGTGGTACCCTGCAGCTTAAAAGTAGAGAATATGAAGGAAAGTGGTAGAAAGGAGACTAAAAACAAAGAACATCATAATGTGTTCTATTTCCTTATGTATGCATTGGCCTCTTAGTTCAGTGATAACATAATAGTTATTTGCACGTTAAAAATCAACAGTCTTGGGTGCATGGGTGGCACTTTCAGTTAAGCACCCAACTCTTGGTTTTGACTCAGGTTGTGATCTCGAGGTCATGAGATTGAACCTAAGTTGGGCTCCCTGCTCAATGCAGGGTCTGCTTAAGACTTTCTCTCTCCCTCCCTCTCTCTGTGCCCCTCCCCCTGCTCACACACACTCACTCTCCCTCTCTAAAATAAATACATAAATCTTTTAAAAAATCAATATTCAAAATCCAGAAGCCATAGGAAAAAACTAAAATGTACTCATAATTCATTTTAACTAAAGCATCTGCCATATATGCATGCACATAAAAGAGATTAATATCCACAATTAAGTGTTTCTCATGCATATTCATGGGCAAACTATATAAAGATGTAATTCACAGATATACGGACTGCCAGCTAATATATTAAAAGAAGATCAGCCTTATGGGTAATCATACAAATCTAAATTAAAACAACTAGAAACTATTTTTACCTAATAGATAGACAAAAAAAAGATTGTTAATACATTGTAGGGGAGATGAAAATTTATCTCCACCCAACTTAAGTTTTCAACTGGGGCTCTTTAACAAGAAGACAAATTAACAAAGGAAAATCAGTTTATAAATGCATGCAGTGCACATCTCATGGGAAAAACTTAGAGGAACCCAAAGGGGCAGCCCAGGATTCCAGCTTCTATAGCATCTTCAACTAAAGACAATAATTCATAGAGAAATGACAGGCCCAAATTTTAGATTGCTGCAGGTGGCGAACCAAGAGAAGGTAAATACGTGGAGGAAACTAATGGAGTAAGGTTTGTTTGCAGATTCCGCCGGTGCTGTTTCTGGACTGATAAGACTCTGTCTACAGTAAAATGAGAGTTTATATCCTGCCTCCAGGCAGACAATGGGAAGTTTTGCTCCTTCCTTTTTTTTTTTTATTTAATGCTTCACAAATTTGCATGTCATCCTTGTGCAGGGGCCATGCTGATCTCTATATCGTTCCAATTTAAGTTTATGCGCTGCCAAAGCAAGCAAGCACTGCTCCTTCTTAATTGCCTTCAGCTTGAACTAATTTTTATGTCAAAGAGGCATATTTTGGGGTGACATATTCTGGTTTTCTGTAATATTATTTCACAAATATTGTGACAAAATGGTCACTTTCTTTCACTGTAGGCGAAAATATAAACTGGTTCAATATTCTAGAAGAGTGCTGGGTGTTATTCACCAGAATTACCAGAATTCACCAGAAAGGTGCATCCTGTTAGTTGAGCAATTCAACTTGAGGGAATCTGTAAAACCTATCCTACTAAAATACTTGCACTCAGGCACATTAATGGATGCCCACTCCAGTATTGTTTGCAATAGCAACAAGATGAATACAATGAAAATGCCTATAAGTGATATTACCATCATGTTATAGCTACAATATGGAACACAATGCAGCCTTGAAAAGAAAGTGGCTTTTAAAATGAAGAGCATTTATTTATATGTATCACCCAATGTATATTTATATATATCTCCACAATTAGTGCTAAGTGACATAAACTAATGAATAGTATTTATAGTATGATCCCATTCATGGTTTTTGAAAAACTAAATATGTGTATATGAACTTATGTAGGCACAGAAATTAATGAAAATAAGTATGGAAGGCTAGGGTATAAAAGGTGGAGTCACTGTCTCTGTGGAAGGAATATGAGTAGGGGAGCCCTGTGAAATGGAGAGTGAGGCAGAAAGAGGGGCAAGGAGGAAAGTAGAAAGAAGACTTTATTTTCATTCTAGATGCTTTGATAGTATTTTAATTTTTCCATAATAAAAATGCATCCATGGATCTTATATTATTTTTCAAAATAAAAATACATTAAAACTAGTTATATCACAGCATGAACATGTCATCATCCTGGTCATTCTTGATTACCAAGGCAGCTGCATTGCCCAGACTGGCCAGGCCTCATTCTGATTTAGCCACCTCAGAGAGGTAAGCTAAGCCCTTCTATATCCCTGAAGAATCATATATTCTCAGAATTGTAAAGCATTTTAAGTCCTCTACTCAATCTCTTATTCAAGTGCTTGAGATCCCTATTGAACATCTCTGCAAATTGATCTCCCAGCTTTTGCTAGATTCCTCTTCTAGAGACAAGAACCATTGCTTCCCATGGTCTCCTATTCTATCTTCTAGCATCTCTACCAGAAAGACCTCCCTTGTATTAAGCCAAAATAAGTCTCCATCCCTAAGCCTATGTACTCCTGTGAACAGTTTACAGGTCTCTCTTCACTGAGGAGAAAAAAGGAGGTCCTACTATCCTCCCTAGGTAAATTAGAAGAGCTTTCTCTCCATTTAATGTTGGTCATACCACTAACTATGCTGTATTATAATAGTTTATATACAATCAGACTAAAAGACCTGAACATGAAGCACCTTATCCCTAGTACCTAGGTCAGGGTCAAGCTCATGGGGAGTTTTCAGGAAACAGTTGACAGATATGAGGGAGAATAGATGGATGGATGGATGGATGGATGGATGGATGGATGGATGGATGGATGGGTAGATGGATGGATGGATGGGTAGATGGGTGGACTTTTTAAGTTATTGCTTACTGAGCACTAACTTTAGGCTTGGAACTTACTGTATCTGCTAAACAAACTATAAAGTTTGTATAGTTATCACTATAATTATCTCCATTTCACTACTCAGAAAACCGTCTCAAAGAATTTTGCTCATTCTAAATAAGGCCCCATATTTAGCAAAGTTGGGGTCTGAAACTTGGATGGATGATTACAAAGTTTATACTTTTAACGACTTCATCACAGTGCCATGAATTAATGAATGAATGAGAAAAAGATTGAACCAATCTACCAATTTCTTAAAGGATACCACAGTTTTGAAATTTCTTCATGTGCTTTGGAATTCTGTTACAGCTTTCAAAAGAAAGTACAGCTTCAATTTGGCTAACACCAACTTACATTCAGTCAGTTCCAAAAAAATTTTTTTAATAAAAAGCAATCATCAACCAGCCACCACTCCCTACATTTATAGGTGTGGATAGGATTTATCTCTAGCCCCTGCTTTGAACTTTGAACAAATCTGAAGTCTCGTCTGTGGGGATCTGACAGGTGCAGCAGTGGAATGTTAAAATTTACATGAACATCATTTAAACTTCATTTAAGCCCCCCACTTACTTTGGAAACCCTTGTATCAAATTTTGTAACAAAAAGAGAACATGCAATTTAAATTAAAGAGTTAGGGGAGGTTTGGGTACTTTCCAGCCTGGGTTAGCAAACCCCAAAGGCTTCTAATTAGGTTTTCCTTCTGTTTCTTCTTAGTCTGGTCATCAAAACCATGTATGAGAATAAAGTAAATCAGATAGATTGCCTACTCTTCATTCAAGATATAAATCCATTATAGACAAAACATATCTTAAAGGATATTTTTCAAATACCTCCCAAATCTGCTGGATGGCCTAATGGTCTTTATTCTGGTCTAACCCATCCTTATAACCAAGCATAGTAATTCTAAGGATAAAAATGCAACATAATTTTAATATTACACAGATCCTACCTTGAGAAGTGCTTTTTTTAGTTTCCAATAGTGACTGTTCAAAGTACATTTCTTGTGTTCCTGAAGTATAAAAAGAGGAGAAATGATTCGCCAATCTCAGGCTGTGTTCTATTTTATAGCGACACCAAAAGATGGGGCAAGCAAGAAAGTTGTAGTTTGTAAAGTCACCTCAAAGACCTATAATTACTCTCTTAAAAATTTATCATTGGTATTGTTTGTTTGCCTGTATTTATATGACATAGCCACAGCTGACTTTCTCTGGAATGTCCAGGAGTCTGACTTGCCCAGTGAAAAATACACAGATGGGCTTTGGTGCTTCTGGTTCTAGGCAACATAACAGAGCTCCAATTATTCCTTATCTATGAAATGGAGCTTCAATGATACTCAGATTGGAATAAAGAAATAACTACCCTAAGATCCTCCTTCACTGTGGGTTTCTGTGGCTTGTATCTTGGTGGGAGCCACAGGCCCTGTATCATCTTCTCTATGGTTCCTCTACTTCTCCAACACTTGTTCACTATCAACCATACTAGTGAGGCTGAAACAGTTATACTGAAAAGGGGGGAAATCACCATGCTGGCATCCAAGCTCAGGGAAGAATTGAATCAGTTGATTAGATACACTTGCCTTTATGTGACATACGTAATAGATCAAAGCAATCTACCATATATTTATCAATACCTTTTATTGTTTTATGTTCCACACAAATTTATAAAAAATTATTTTATGAACTGTATTATCATATAAATGTTCTATGATAGCTATCTCTTCACTGGATCCTATCTTAAAATTTTTAAAAGGCAAATAAAGCAAATAGTAATATGTTGGGACACCTGAGTGGCTTAGTCAGTTAAGTGGCTGACTTGATTTCAGCTCAGGTCGTGATCTCAGGGTCCTGGGATTGAGTCCTACATTGGGCTCCCTGTTCATTGGGAGTCTGCTTGAGGATTCTCTCTCCCTCTCTTCTGTCCCTCCCCTCCCCTACTCTCTCTCTCTCTCTAAAATAAATAAATCTTTTTTAAAAATGGTAATGTATCAAAGTCAAACAATTCTGTATAACTGAGTGGGAACGTAACCACCATGTAAAGAAAAAAGAAACATGCTACCTTGGTCACAAATTTGTTCTACCTGTAAAGATTCAGTTTATTCATTGAAAAAACAAAGATGATGACATAACAAAGGATATGATATAGCATACGATAATTTAAAACATGACATTTTATCATTTAATCAATTGAGACTCTCAGTATTGTGTAGGTTTATAGAATAGACGTATATGTTATAAACAGACTCAGAATGCATCAGAGTGGTGAAAAGTCTTACGCAAGCTCACTCAGTTATCAAGTGGTTAACAAAATCCACTCTTACTATTTTAAGCCTAGGATTTCTTCCCCAGTGTCAATATTCTACCTCCTGCTGCCCTAACATGAGAGAATCTGATCATGGTTCTATCCACCAAGAAAAGACTCTTAAATCATTCCCACTTTCCAGGACTGATTTTAGAAACATTCCAAAAAATATCAAGTTCATCCAGCCTGTCTTCTTTGTGTTGTTTCCTCTACACCCAGCCTCCTTTTTTGAGATAGAGAAAATGAGGCTTAGAAATCCCACAGCTTGCATATGTATGAATTGGGTATCAAATCCATGCCTATCTTGCTTTAAACCATGCTGATAAAATGTACCAGAGAGTTGGATTTTGAATAAAGCTAATTTAAAACTCCAACTCCACCATCAATTGTGTGTGACTGAACCGCTAGAAGCCTCAGTACCACTTGTTGTAGGTACTAAATGTGATGATGCATACAATAGAGTACCTATGGGAAAAAAAGAATAGCTAGTGTTATAATTATAATACATCAAACTGCTTTAAAGGAATGCATCATGGACCATAGGATTTCAGGCACCATATTTGAGATGAAGCTGAGGGATCCTCTCAAAATAGCAGTATGCACATTGCATATAAATATATCTTCTATAAAGAGCAATGAGGGACAGAACCAGAAACAGGTTTCCAGATTCATTAATCTACCACCGTGAGCAACCATGAGCCTCCTGTTCTGGAGCCCAGATTTCTTCCCGCTTAGCATCCCAATGATTCTCTCTATTCTGAAATACCTGCTCTGGAAAATGTGGTAAGACTACCAGATTTGGAAGGAGAGTTGGGGAGCAGTAAACATGATAGTGCTTTATGCTCGACCAGACCAGTCCCTGTAGTCAAGCTTTATGCTTAAAGATGAAAGTTTCCCTCTGAATAGGTCACCAGGATGGCTACTGGTGCTAACAATCAAAAGATAGTCTCATAATATGAGATAAACAGTGACAGAAACCACTATCCGAATACAAGAGGACTCAGAGGGAAGGGTGAGCTTCCTCCCACATTCCAGAGTCCTAAGCATATTCCCCAAAGTAAGAATTAACAACAGGGAAGAAGTTCCTCCTGATCACTTGTTCTTCCCACATCCTTAATAGCTAAAGGCAACTGATGTGAATTCATAATGCCAGGAAAGCCATGGTCATCCTCCAGCCTCTGATGGAAATGGAGCAAGCCCTCACAGACAGATATGTATGTGAATCCCAAGATGCCATAACTTGGAATAAGTAATTTAAGCTCTCTAAGCCTCAAGCTTCATCTAGCAAAATTTGCTGTAAAAATGTACTATTATTAATACTATCAACAGTTATCATTTTTATTATCTATACTAAAAGAGACATATTATTCAAAATTAATTTGTCTACTATAATTTTTAGAACCCCTCCTACATTTCCCACTGGCACCTCAAGATCCACTCTCATTCCTTTCACTTTGCTCAAAAAAATCCTCTATAAACTATATCAACATGTTCCCTAGCCCTCGGTTTCCAGTTTTGTTTAATCAAAGAGTGGGATGGGGATCCTATCAGAGACAGAAGAGACAGAGGTTGGGCTATTTAGTCTCCTGAGATGCCCCTCTGCCAGGCTGCTATGAGTTAGCTATATTTCTTTCCCAAAAGCCACGATTCCTACCAGGCAGCTCTTTCCTTATATCTCTCTCCAGGTTACAGTAATCATTCTTCCCCACCTTGCCTCTTCAATCCTGGGGGTGGTAATGGCACCACACCCATGGTAGCCCTCAGATCCTGCAGTATACCTTGTTGGTTCCTTACACCCTGCTTATATCTTTATAAACAGGCTCTGTATTAAATGGTTCTCAGTTGCCCAATTGAAATAAGCCATAATTTTCCTATTTTCCTACCAGATCATTGACAAATACAAATATTAACAGGCTAATTTATGTAAAACAGTTCAGTTTTCTAGGTCCAAAATATAGAAGCAGAGAATCAATAATTGACCTTTTCCTTCTCTACTTATAATTCCTCTCTTCTAAGTTCCTTTCAGTCATGGAGACCAATCTTCTGTCCCCTAATCATGGCCCAGACTCTAAACTTTTGTTCAGTTAACTTCAGCCTAAAACACCTCTTAATTTTTTTTTGCAGTTCAATCATCTGTTGGGTTTCCTTCTTTCTTTTCTAAATAGTGTTTCTACCTCCTTCCATCTGTGACTGTCTATGCTGGACATACTCCCCTTCTCCCCTCCTAATGGATCCCCAGTTTGATGCTGGTATTAGGTACTGGTATACTCAGGGAAGATGGTTCCAGGCCCATGGATGGAGCATGGTTGGCCTAGTCCAGCCATTTAATCCTTTTCCTCTCTTCCAGTGACTGTTTAGGGTAGTAACCAAATGACAAGATCTAGACTCATTGCAATTCAGAGAAAATCTGAAAAGGGATAAAGGAAGCAGTGTTTTAAGAGAGATGTTCTTTCTTAAGAGAAAGAAATAAAGGAGAAAATGTTCTCTTCCTTCCTTCCTTCCTTCCTTCCTTCCTTCCTTCCTTCCTTCCTTCCTTCCTTTCTTCCCTCCCTCCCTCCCTCCCTCCTGATTTTGATGTTATTTGAAGATGAGATGTTTGGAGTTTAGTCAGTTACCTTTTTACCAAGAGGGGAAGGCAAGAGAATTGGAAAGAAGCTGACCCAGAGCCTTAACATCATCGAGCATCTGAATCAGCCACCCTCAAACCCACTTTTCCAAATTTCTCATTACATAAGAAAATAAACCTGTCTACATTAACTGCTTTTATTTGATTATTGTTACTTGTAGCCAAAAGAATATTAAATGGTATACTACCCCAAACCAGCTGCATTCCCACTATGCAGGCATATTCCTCTTATCTATTTCCCCTCTCAGAGCAGCTGGCATATACATCCTGAAATTCCTAAGAAAAAGACTGGATGTGCTGGGCCCATGAAGAGTCTCCTTTATGCTATAATCCACAGTCCTGCACAAGTAAGACTCTGGCTTCCTAATCCAAAGGTTAGTGTCTTCAAATCCTTTATCTTTCCTTTTGAGAAAATACATATGGAACAGATGAGACCATTCTGTTCCACAAATATTAACATCAGAGACCAAAATAAGGGGCCAGCAGAGACTTTGTACTATTTTATCCACATGTAGCGTTTAGAAATCTTTAAATGGCTAGAAGGAACTCATCACAAGTGGGGTAGGATTAGATTTTGGCCAAAAAACAAACAAACAAAAAAAACAGTGGGCTAAACAAAATAGAAAAGTGTCTCCTTTTCATGTGAATGGAGGCAGGCATGGGGCCTCCATAATTGGTAAGCCCTCCTAAGCTCCTTCTGATTGTTCTGAGATCTGCAACATGTACTTTATCTTGTGCTCTTAAGATTTTTGTTCCAGTTGCAGCCATCACTTCTGAATTCACAGTGGGGAAAATGGAGATGAGAAGACCAGGGACACCTCCTCCCCTCAAGGAAACTTCACAGAGTTGCAAATCCACTCAATGCTTCAATTCAGTGCTGGATATTTTCTGTTTGTTCCTCTACCCCATCTACTCCCCACCCTTTTCTGCCCAGTTCTGTGCCTTGGGGAGTTCACCTGAATGAATGACAACAATGGGCTCCCTTGCCCTCTGGCTTCTGCTGATGTAGCCAATAAGAGAAACACTCAGGAAATGGGATGATGGAAGAAGTGAGGTGAGGGGATCTATTTCCCCAGCTTGTTCCCTTCCAAGTGGCTAGGGGTTGGCTCTATCCCTCCATCTAATGTATGAGTGAGTATAGTCTACTTCAGGTTGCTAACAATAAAGGGTACATTGTAGAGAATACAAAAGTGATACTAAAACCAATTTTTACAAAAAAAAAATTTACTATGACCATGCACAATTCTAAACAATGTCAATGATAATACACTCTCCCTACCAGGACAGACCACTCCCACCATCACTTCTCCCCCTTAATAGCCACTCACTGCCTGTCCCAAAGGTCATGGCTCCTGTCAATTATCTCCCTCCACATGGTGACTCTCTCCAGGTTTGGTAACCTGGGAGTAGCACCAGTTCTCTGCATATAATCCTCTGGGTTTCCAAAACTCCTAAACACAACTTTGTAAATAATCACTTTATGAATCCGGACAAATACCCAGTATGAATGTGTCACCATTTCTTACTGGCACCCTAGGAGATCCCTTCCAGCAGAAACAGAGTCTTTCTTCTAATGTAGTCATGAGCCAAGACAAAATTTAGAGGTTCTTCACAGGGAGAAAACGATAAATCAGACATTGGGAGAACAGGCTCTGCTACCCTCATTCAGAGCTTTTTTTTTTTTTCCTTATTTGAAGTTGAAGATTACAGATCTACCAAATAAAACACTTTTATGATTGTTCCCAGTCAAAATATTCATTCCTCCCATCACTTCTGCTGCTTCCCTCCAAGGAAACTTTCAAGAAAACCAGCTAGCTGGGAGTGACTAAACAATACATCCGGTTTGCTGTCCTAATGCCAAGTAGGAGGAATCTGATTCAGTCCTGCTCTCCATCCACCGGTGCCCTTCAGTAGAGGTTGTACTCACAGCATTAAGCAATCAATCAGCCAATGAGCATGGAACACCGGCCAATTGGAACAGATGCTCTCTGGTGTGCCATTCCCGTGCATATCTGCTGGGTATCTTCACTCCCTCTAGGAGAGCTAAAGGGATAACAGTTTGGCTTCATCCCTGTACCCACAGACCCTGGGCACCTCCTAATCCCCATGTCTGTTTTGTGAAGTCAGGCCTGTCTACACTAGCCCATCCTTGGCTCCTGGGCTGGATCAGCTTCCCAACAGGAAAGCCAACTTGACAGCTCCTATTTCTTAACCATGAATTCCAGCCAGCTCTCACTTTTAGTTGTCAGCATCCACATAGCCACTTCCTTGCAGTACTGGTTTTGGTGAGGAAAAGGCAATGTTAAGAGGCAATAAAATGGCCTAGGATGAACAATTAATTGGAGAGCTTTTGTTTCCTTCCCTAATCCCAAATACAGTAACTAGTAAATTTGGATTTCATTGTCTTCTTACAAAATAGTCTGCCCTGGGAGAGCATATTCTTTTCAAAGCTGTGTGTCACTGTCAAGGCAATCAGCAGATAGGCCCCGATTGTGCTGGAGCCCTGCTGCAGGCCCAGAGGGCAGGACTTCCAGAGAATGGGCTGCTGTTGTTGGCTTGTTGCTACAACAAAGCCTCTGTAAGGACTTCCTGGGGGCCAACGTTCAAAGTCCCTACAAGTCTGAATGCAGATCTTAGTTCACCTACTTGTGCTTGGCTGGAAGTGTCTCACTTTTCCAAAAGTAAGACAAAGCCTTATGCAGGGAAATGTTGAGGATGAGTTTTGTTTGGGCTGGTTGTTTTTCATCTCTGTGCCAGACACTTCACACTCACACGTCACCTCTCATCTTCATAAAAGCCCAGTGAAGTGTGACCATCCTCAGAAGCTGGCAGTGACTGGACCTCAAGTTGGCCTGACTCCAAAACCCCATCAGACCATCTCCACTTCTGTTACCACCTTTCCCAGAACCATGCAGCGGGCCAGAGGTGAGGCATTATCAGGGTAGTATCATGACCATGCAGGCCACTGGCCTTGGCCAAGGGCAAAGTGATCATCAGCAGAGGATGGGGACATAGGACAAGATGGGTTTATCAATTATCTTTTGCCATATGACAATCCGCTTCAAAACTTAGTGGGGTAGAACAACCACAATTTATTTCTTGTGATCTGGGCTTTAACTGGCAGTGTTTCTGCTCTACCCCGTGTCCCTCTGGCATCACCCACACATCAGGCTGATGTCTGGGGTGGTTTGGAAGCTTACAGAGCCCTCTCTCAAGGCCTCTCTCACCTTAGTGCTGGCTGTTGGTTGCCCGGCTGCAGGAGTTTTTCAGTGACTGGTATTAGTGTGAGGGATTTCAGTCTTATCTCTACACATCCTCTCTCTCTCCAAGAGGATAAGGCTTAGACTTCCTTACAGCATGGCAGCTGGTTCAGAGTGAATGGAAACAGAAGCTGCCACCTCCCCTACAGGCTAGTCCCAGAGCTGGCACAGTATCACTTCTGTTCATTCCACTGGCTAAAGCCAGCCCAGGTTCTAGAAGAGGAGAAACTGACTCCATCTCTGAGCAGAAGGAGAAACATGTATAGGGAGGCAAGAGGACTTACTGGCAGCCATCTTCAGAGAAAATCTACCATAGCGAATGTGTTTAAGATTCCCTTTCAGGAGACATGCCCTGTGGAGACAACGGGTAGAAGGCTTTCTCTGCAGCATCACGGTGAATGGGTCTCATCTAGACTGCCAATCCTGATTGGTCATGGCTGCCTAAAATGCATGTGGAAGAGGATTCTGAGGTAGTATCTGGGTCTAGTAGGAAAAAATCCCTCAACTGAGTCATCCATTCATCCATTCCTCTTTTGGTTCAAAAACTATTAATTGAGCTCCTGTCACAAGCCATGCACTCTTCTAAGTGCTAAGAGCAAAGCAGTAAAAACACACACAAGCACTACATCCTTTCTCAAGGGGTTTATACTTCAGTGGAAGATACAGGCAATAAATAAATAAGCAAGTATAAAATATGCTAGGTAGAAATTAGTGCTTAAAAAGAAAAAGATGTGTATGAAGAGCAATAGGTGTATTAATCATGTCTTTTTATTTTCTGTATTTCTAATGCTTGACAACTTGGAGTCTGACCAACCCTGGAAACACTGCTCCTTCCAAGGCTAGCCCATTCCTGGAGACAGTAAGTGAATGGCCCAGAGGCATGTCTTTCCTATGCAAACTCACAAATCCAGAGCCCACACCACCACCCTCTCCTCCCAGGTACCAGACAACTGAGGAGAGCCCTTACATTTCTGAGCCTGCTGAAATTATTCAAAGTAGCCAATCCTAAACCTGCTCTTTTATAAGGAAACCACAATAAAGGCTCTGGCTCACATTTCCTTTACTCCCTCTGCCTCCTACCTGACCCTCATGCTTCTTGTGTGGCCTTGTGTGGCGTCAAGTGCCCCTTCCTCTTGGGAGCAGTGAGTAACAAAATATCTTTTCAATAGCAATTGTTCTGATCTGTTGAGTTCACCATACCTAAATAATAACAAAACCTACATTTTAAATAAAACATCAGGAGATTTCTAATAAGGTAATATATGAGCAGATGCACAAAGAGAAGTCAGGAATGAGGGTTAAGGCAGAGGTGAACATTACAGAGGGAATGGTAAATGCGAAGGTCCTAGGAAGTCATTCTCAGCATATCTGAGGAATACTATGGCTGCAACAGAGGTAGCAAGGGGACAGTGCTGGGAAATGAGATCTGAGAGGCAGCAGAGGCAGAGAATGAGGTTCAGTCATGGGGAGGTAAGGACTGTTCAAGCAACACTGTGTGGGTGCCGTCCAGTAGAAATGCAGTGTGAGCCATGAATACAAGCCACGTATGTGATTTAAATTTTCCATTAGAAATGACAAATACCCACCATTTGCTTCAACGTGGATGGAACTGGAGGGTATTATGCTGAGTGAAGTAAGTCGATCAAAGAAAGACAAACATTATATGTTCTCATTCATTTGGGGAATATAAATAATAGTGAAAGGGAATAGAAGGGAAGGGAGAAGAAATGTGTGGGAAATATCAGAAAGGGAGACAGAACATAAAGACTCCTAACTCTGGGAAATGAACTAGGGGTGGTGGAAGGGGAGGAGGGCGGGGGGTGGGGGTGAATGGGTGACAGGCACTGGGGGGGGAGGGCACTTGACAGGATGAGCACTGGGTGTTATTCTGTATGTTGGCAAATTGAACATCAATAAAAAATAAATTTATTATTAAAAAAATTATTAAATAAATAAATAAATAAATAAATAAATATTTTGGAGAGGCTAAATAAATAAATAAATATATTTTCCAGTAGCCACATATTAAAAAGTAAAAAGAAACAAGTGCAGACAACTCTAATATGTTTTACTTAATCCAACATATCAAAATATTATCATTTCAACATGTAATCAATATAAAAAATATTAATGAAGGCCTTACTTTTCATACTGAGTCTTCCAAATGCAATTGTACATTTTTATCCTCACTGCACACCTCATTTCAGAATTACCATAATTCATGTGCTTGATAGCCACATGTGCCTAGTGGTTGCCCCATATCATCTAGACTAGTATTTCCCAGACTGACCTATCTCAGAAAACTGTTCTTATTAACAAACACATCGAAAGAACAGACAATCTTCTCTGTCCTCGCTATAGCCTGTGTCTTCCGACCCCAAAACTCCTATGTTGAAACCTAATCCTTAATGTGATGGCCTCTGGGAGGTGACTAGGTCATGAGGGTGGAGCCCTCATGAATGAGATTAGTGCCCTCAAAAAGGAAGCCAGCCTTCCACCAAGTGAGAACACAGTGAAAAGACAGCTGTCTAGAAACCAGGAGGAGGACTCTCACCAGACAGTGGATCTGTTGAGATCCCTTTGATCTTGTACTTCCCAGCCTCCAGAAGTGTGAGAAACACATCTTTGTCTACGGTATTCTGTTAGAGTAGTCCAAATGAAGTGCTCAAACAAATAAGAGCACAGAAACACTAGTTAAACAAATTTAAATTTTTTTCTTTTAAAATGATTTTCAGCTAAAAGGAACACAACCATGAGTTAATTATGTCCCTTTATCCATTACACATTAGACAGACCCAGGGTTGGACTCCAGCTTGGCCACTACTGGCTATAACCCAGGTGATCCACTTAGCCCATTTGAACTATATTCTTCATGTTTTTAACATATAGGCTATAACACCTATGCCAACAAATTCTTCCAAGGCTGTCTGTGAAAGTGCCTCCTTAATCTCAAAACATTTTACAGGGCAGCCCAGGTGGCTCAGTGGTTTAGTGCCACCTTCAGCCCAGGGTGTGATCCTGGAGACCCAGGATTCAGTCCCATGTCAGGGTCCCTGCATGGAGCCTGCTTCTCCTTCTCTACACATTTGTGGTCTCTACACATTTAAACAGTTTACTTTACTAATCAGGGTCCCAGCAGAGAACAGAGAGCACACTCTAAATCATTTGAGGACAGGTTAATAGGACTATTTTCAAAATGTAGCATTTGGAGAAATTACGTGAGAAGGAACAGTACCCCAGGACTAGTGGTTGTGAGGGCTGGTACCATTCCTCATCCTGAAGAGCAGGAGCAGTGGGTATAATCTGGAGGCAATGGGAGCCATGTAGAGATTGTTGCTAGGTGTAATCCTCAGTTGAGGAACTATTGGTGGGAACATACTCAGAGAGTAACATCTCAGAGAGGAAGCAGAGGGAATAAATATCCTAACTTCACTCTCTTTCCTCCCTTCAATATCCTGCCAGGGATCCACATTGGCCAAATCCAGAAATCAGAAGGCAAGGAAGACATTGACATGTTCCATGCACTCTCCTAAAGCAGAGTGGAGGAGGGTTCCTCCTTCTGGGGAGTATCTCTGGAAAGAAATACAAAGGACATCTAGTACAGGCACTCCCATGTAGAGATAGATCACAAGCACATTGGAAAGGCACTTGCTGTTTCTCTGAGTCCATGCGCTCTAAGGAATTTGAAAATCCTGGTGCCATCTTGCCATCATAGAGGAGTAGCCTGAGATTGAGAACAAGCAGAAGTAGGCAAAGCTGGGCTATAGAGGAAAAAGGAACTCAGATGACACCTCTGAACCCCTGAATCCAGCCCTACCTGAAGCCAGAAAAACCTGCAGGGAGCCAGAGCTGAAGATAGATTTTCCAATATTGTGGGCTGTTGGAGTATACTTTTCTTAAGCTCATTCACATTGCCTTCTATCACTTGAAGCTAAAAGATTCCCAATTAACACTTCTTATTGTAAATGAAGAAACTAAAATGCCAAGAAACCAATTAACTTGAAAAATTCACATGTACACTAAATGGTGGAGCTGTGATCCTATTCCAGTTTAGCACCAAAGTCTGTGCTCTCCACTACAGCCTACAATGCCCTGGAGCCTCCTGTTCTCCTGACCTCTGTCATGGACAGTGATTTTCAGACATGCATATTTCTACTTGGGCCACAAATGCTTTTGGATTACAGACCCCACTGGAGATACGTTCCCATGGAACTCGTCCACCCTCTTGCACTTCCCTTTGTCATGCACCTTACACCATCCTCATCTCCAAAGGCTGGTTTTCACGATCTAAACAACTCAAAGAAGTTAAGAGTTGTGACTGCATCATAAAGAGAGGAAAATAAATCTTGCCGATTTGGGATAGGACTAGAAGACAAATTTCCACAATAGCCTTTGGAGTAAATGACAAGTTCCATTCTCACCAATGGCAGGATGCCATATTTTGACAATGGTTTCAACATGTGCAGTCTTCTGGGAGGGCGATGTTGGTGAGGCTTCTTGAAAAATCCTTTTAAAAGATGCAATGCACTTTCCCACATGCCAATTTGTTAAGAAAAGGGAGAAAATGTCACGCAGGAAAAATGAGATGACTTTTGAAAATTCAAACAATGATAGCCATTGATAAAAGCATGAATGTAGTAAGGAAAAAAAAAAAAACAACAACAACACAACACTCCTTTTCCCTTGGTAGAAATTTCAGAACACATTGTGTTCCTGGCCATGGAGTACACTCTGTCTTGGAAACTGGATCCTCACCTTGCAGGCAAATCAGTCAGACAAGAAAAAGAGACAAAACAGAGTGGATAAATTCCCCCTAAAATTCCTCCCAAGATACATTCATACTCACACATATGCACACACACAAACACACACTCACACATACACACACACACACAGAGTCACATGCATGCACACCAGGAAACCTACCCAAATGTAGCAGAAGCAGAGAGTGTGTTGGCTTTGGAGACAGACAAACCTGGACACGAATCTTGGCTCTGCCAATTTATAGTATGCGAACATTGGAAAGACCACTTACCCTCTCCAAGCCTCATCTATAAAATGGAAATAATAACCTACTGCTTTGGCTTGTAGATTGTACATGGCTATGTAGATTCAGGAAGATAACATATTTATGGTGTCCCATAAATAGTAGCGATTGTTAATTACCTCCCTAGGAATTTCTCAGGTCAGTTCCCCTTCATAGGTCTGCAAGCATGGCATAATGGCAAGGCTTTGGTTTCAGACAAATCCAGGTTCCAATCCCGACTTAGACCACTCCTAATTCTGTGACTTAGGACAATGCACCAGTTGGCTTTTGCTGCTTAAGAAATGAGCACAAAACCTCAGTGGCATCCAGCAAAAATACTGATTTCACCTGAATGTCTGCAGGTCAACCAAGAATGGGCTACTCCAAATTAGACTCAAATCAGGTGGCTCTTCTGATTCCTGTAACACTTGCTCACTTGCCTTCAGGTTGACCAGAAAAGGTTTTCTTTTTTTTTTTTTAATTTTATTTATTTATTTATGATAGTCACAGAGAGAGAGAGAGAGAGAGAGAGAGAGAGGCAGAGAGGCAGAGGCACAGGCAGAGGGAGAAGCAGGCTCCAAGCACCGGGAGCCCGATGTGGGACTCGATCCTGGGTCTCCAGGATCGTGCCCTGGGCCAAAGGCAGGCGCTAAACCGCTGCGCCACCCAGGGATCCCCCAGAAAAGGTTTTCTGAGGCAGTTTTTCTCCACACATTTGCTCTATTCCTGGAATCAGCAAACTGTATTTCCCAGTATCTGGGCATGTTTTCATAACAATGGTAAAAGCACCAGAAAGCAAGCAAAAACACACAAGTCTTCAAGGTCTCAGCTGGACACTGGCATGCCATCACTTCTGCCAAGTTCTATTGGTCAAATCTTGTCTCACAACCAAACCAAAAATCAAGAGGCCTCAAAATACTCATATCTCTTCAGTGGAAGGAAGTCCAGAAGCACATGGTAAAGTCGCAAGAGGGTGAAGAATCAAGGAGGATAATATAATCCACCTCAGAATCATTACATAGAGTGCCTTCATTCCTTAATCTATAAAGTAGGAATACTACTACCTTCTTCTAAAGATTTTATTTATTTATTTATTTATTATTTATTTATTTATTTATTTAAGATTTTATTTATTTATATATTTTTGAGAGACACAGAGAGAGAGGCAGAGACACAGGCAGAGGGAGAAGCAGGCTCCATGCAGGAGCCTGATGTGGGACTTGATCCCAGGACTCCAGGATCACGCCCTAGGCTGAAGGCAGATGTTCAATCACTGAGCCACCCAGGCATCCCTATTTATTATTCTGAGAGAGAGAGAGAGAGAGCAAGGGAAGGGGTGTAGGGGAGGAAGAGATTCTCAAGCAGACTCCCTGTTGAGCACACAGCATGATGCGGAGCTCAACTCCAAAACCCTGAGATCATGACCTGAGTTGAAACCAAGAGTCAGATACTTAACCAACTGAGCCACTTGGGAGCCCCAAGAGCAGATTCTTTTAAATATTAATGATATATTGTGGGCCCAGCACAGCTCCATGCTCATAAAGAACACTTGATAAATGTTGCCTAATAGTAGCAATCGATGTTGTAGGAGTTCAATGATATTCCCCCAATTTGTCTATAGTTTTCTGGGCTGCTTTTCTCATTCATTCATTTACTAACTATTTATATACTATTTATCAACCACCCACATAATTATCATGTGCCAGAAACTTTCTCAGTTTGCTGACCACACACCAACGTGATTTTAATTAACATTTGCATAACATTTTCACATCTATGAACTAATTTGATCTTCATAACTACCCTTTGCTGCAAGTCTTATTATCCCTATGAAATCAAAGATGAAGCTAATATCTCAATGATCTTTAGCAGACAAGCAGCAGATAAGAAGTCATAGTGTTGCAAAGTCAAAATTTCCAATCTGTCCAGTGGACACTATGTTAATGCTCATAGTGCTCACTTACTGCCATAACTTTATTCCCCACACACATTCACAGTGCCCACCTGGCAGCTGCCCTCTGCATTCTGATCTGCATCCTTGCTGAACTGAGGAGTCTTCAGTCTGACTCCCTGATTCATACTTAAACATCAATATCTATGACTTAAGTCATGTAGTTCAAGGTCTCCAGGACTATTTCTCATCACTAATGTTAAAGGCTGTTAATATTGCCAGCCCACTAATTTAACAACACAATTCTCCAACATCCCTAGCAGAAACTGCACTTAAAATATACCTAAGGGAGGTCCCTTGCCTCTAACAAAATGCAATTGTTATCATAAATCAAAAGAAAATAGAGGGAGATGATAGAAAGGATAAATCTAAAGGCATACATCTGGGGCTCAGAGTCTGTTGGCAAATAACCATGTCTCCTTCCTCCCAGAGGTCAATGGGAAAAAATAGTATTAGTGGAAAAGGCTCTCTTTAGAGAAAGATTAGCTATGAAACAGGTAGCTCAAAAGACCAAAGGCAGGCACAGTGCCTTCTATTCGAGCTCTGAGTTGCCCCATGCAATTAGTGTCACCTCTTTGGGCTATGAAGCCCTGCTCTAGAAATAGAGGAAATCAGACAGGGTGAGTCTTCAGCTCTAAGAGTCTGTGATTTTAACCTGAAACCAGATTGAGGAAGATTAGAAATCAAAGCTCATGACCACAGGGGAAATCAAACTGAGTCCCTAGGCTTAATTTAGTCTCTTTATTGTTTCTTTGCCTACTTTCTGGGTTTTCTTCCTTATGGGCCATCTATCTTCCCTATGGCTTGAAATTTTTTTTCTAGTAAAAGAATAAAAATGCTCCCAGAGGGAGATCTATGGGTTTGTGGGAAAATGGGACAAGGACGAGCTGTGCTAAGGCAGCATAGAGAATCTAAGCAGACCTGTGCTCCAGGCCCACTTCCAAGCAGGACGTGCAAGGCAATTACAGGACTTCTCAGAGGAGCCTGGGCTGCAGAACCACCCACAAATCAGTCCCAGGACTGCTCTGGCCTGTCTCCTGTTGCTGGCTGGCTTGGCATCTGCCGTGTCAGTTGAAGCCCCATGTGGTCTGCGCTGCACATAGATGCAGAGCCAGGCTGTCACTCAGATTCTCAGACATTCCCTTGGCATGTGAAGCCCTGGGAGCTACCTCACAACAGATGCAAAATAAAGGCTTCTGCTGGGATCTTCAAGGGATGTCAAATTTTCTGCAGCTTATTTTGAAATACATCTAAAAATCATTTTTGTTTTTCACAAAGATACCTTAACTGGCGCCTCAAATTGGTTAGATGTGTAGATTTAGAGAATTTTGACAATCCAAGGTTAGCCACAAAAACTGAGTAACTGAATAGTACCTAAAAGCTACAAAGATTGTTCTTACAGGAAGGGAGTTCTTATTTACAGTGGAATTTATATAGTCTGTGCTAAGCATTTTACCCTCACAGCTGTCCTCTAAGGAAGCATTTTGTTGTTAGATTTCTTTTTTTAAAAAGCATTTTTAATATTACAGAAAAACTGAGCAGAGGGTACAGAGAGTTTCCATTTCCCTCTTATCCTCCACCCTCATTTCCCCTATTATTAACATCTTGCATTAGTGTGTGGTATATTTGCTCAAACTGATGAAATAGTATTGACACCTTATTCTTTAAAGTCCATAGATTACATTAGAGGTCCCTCATTGGGTTATACATTCTGTGGGTTTTGACAATAATGTATAATGACATGCTTCCACCACTACAATATTATAAAGAAGTTTCACTGCCCTAAAAATCTTCTGTGCTCTGCTGATTCATCCCTCTCTCCCTCCCCATGAAGCTACTGGCAATCACTGATCATTTTACTGTCTTAAGGAAACATTCTCATCCACTTTAATTTTTTAAATAAATAAATAAAATCCACTTACAATTTTTTAAATTGTATTAAATTCGATTAATTAGCATATAGTATATTATTAGTTTCAGAGGTAGAGTTGAGTGATTCATCAGTTGTATATCACACCCAGTGCTCATTACATCACATGCCCTTCTTCATGTCCATCACCTAGTTACCTCATTCCCTGCCCCCAAACACTTTCAAAGATGCGGAAACTGGGATGTACAGGAAGAAGAGAGTGAATGTGTGCTAGAAAGGACAGTTTTCACAAAGACCATGAGGTGGAGCAGAAATTGACTCTTTGGGAAACTCTCTTCCCTATACGAAATGACATAAAGTCAGTTTTCCAAATTTATAACTAGTCAAGAGCACTTTTAAATATGAGATGCCTATGATCCAGAAAGTTTGAGTTTGAGAAAGTTCCAGAAAAACTTATCCTTATGCCCTAATACTAGGAGAGTTGCTAACCACTAATATTAGTAGTTAGCAATTCTCCTAGTTCATGAAGTGTTTTATGATAAGTTTAATAGGTTTGAATTTATCTTTATCCCCATTTTATAGAATAACAGAGGCCTACAGAGAAGTAACTTTCCAAAAGTCATGAAGTGGACACTGTTTACTGATCATGCCTCCTCTGTAGTGAAAAAGTAGCCTCCTAAATATCCATCCCCACATCAAGAAATAAGTGAGAAATGCAGTGCCTGGCACAAAGTGGTCATCAAATCAATATGTGAGGAATGAATGAAAGCATGCATGCATGCATGAAAGAATGAATGCCACTGGTACCCAAGGTCTGTCAAGGAGGCAGCTTGATAACATTGAAAGAGCCGTGGTTCTAGACTCAGTCAACTTGGCCAGCCATCTCCCCTTTAACAAATGACATTGTCTGTCTCTCTGGCCTCAGTATCCTCATCTGCTCATTAGGATGTCTATTATTTTAAATTGAAAAGATAACCAATACATTTCTTTAAAAAGTAAACATAGTGATGTAACTATCAAACTTTGGAAAGACAAAGGAAGAGGCGTGGGAAGGAGGCTACAGGCTTATCTGGATTCCTATATCTGTGGATTCATGGTTGACTCAATCTAGCACTGCAGATACTCATAACAATCACTACCACTCTTCTTTCCTCACTTGTGGCAGACATTACTAGTCATTCATGGCATGATTTCTCATTGAGCCCATATAAAACCTCAGAGCACAGCACTCTAAGTAGCCACAAGGACACATAATCAGTGACTCTCAGGATGAAACCCGTTTGGAAGCACAATACTAAAAAGAGACTTTGTTATTAATAGCAACTTCCACTGAAAACTGGAGATTGAGACTTGGATCTTACTGGTGGAGCTTTAGCCAACTCTTAAATTCTCCAGGTGGACACAGGTCTTCATCAGTGTCTCAGCCATCCCTAGGTGTTCACTAACCTTGCAGTAATTTCTGTTTCCAAGAGTGTGGTAAATTAATCAGATAAGATATCAAACATCTCTGCAGCCTAAAGTTACTAATGATATAAAGCTTGTAGTAAAAGTTCTATTTCCCTTCTCTCCTCTCCAGGACTCTTTTCCCTCTTTCTTCTCTGGTCAACTACCACCTCAGATTTACTCTTTAGCTTTTTCTTTCATGTTTTCTATTTTGTTATTTAGATGTGTCTGTCTCCCCATACAACTTGTGCAGCACTTGTTATATATATGTGTGTGTTTGTGTGTGTGTGTATATATATATATATATATATATATATATGTATACATATATATATATATGTTTTGGAGATCAATGTTTTAGAAATCAATCCATATGCTGATACATAATAGATCAAGTTGATTTATCTTTATTACTTTAAAATAATCCACAGTGTAAATACAATACAATCCACTTTCCATTGTTTTGTTGATGAACTTTTATACTGTTCCCAAATTTTATCTATTACATTAACAGTGCACTGGACCACCTTGAATGTTTCCCTGTACATATGTACAAGGATTTCCAGAAGATATGTACCTAGAAGTGGAATAGCTGGGTCACAGGGTATATACAGTTTCAACTATACTAGAATTTGCCTAATTTTTTTTACTTGTAGTTATTTCTTTACAAGTCTATCTCCTAGATTGTAAACTCCTTAAGCGACTAGAATACATTAGTAGGTACCCAGTTAATATTTGATGAGTAAAATAATTTAAATTTCAGACAGCTGATTGTCAAGGAGTAACTGGGGCTGATTTTAATTTCACTCTTAATCCCTCCTTTGCCCAAACCACCCTCAGTATAAATACTGTTGTAGGCTGGATTTTTCCCCTAAAATTCCTATTTTGAAGCCCTAGCCTTCAGAACGTGACTGTACTTGGAGACAGGTGATTAAGTTAAAATGAGCCTTTAGGGTGAGCCATAATCCAGTCTGACTGGTGTCCTTATAAGAAGAAATTTGAACACAAAAAGAGACACCAGGGATGTACATACACAGAGGAAAAGAACATGTGAGGATATAGCAAGAAGGCAGCCATCTGCAAGGAAAGAGGCTTTAGAAGAAACCAATCCTGTCAGCATCTTGATCTCAGGCTTCCAAGCCCCAGAACTGGGAGAAAATAAATGTCTGTTGTTTAAGCCAGTTAATACCAGTTTGTGGTATTTTGTTATAGTAGCCCAAACAGACTAATACACAGAGTCAGTCGTGTGTTGGTCTACAAATTAAACCTAAATTGCCACCTCAAAGTCCCTCTTCTACATTAATGTTGAAGTCTCCTTGAACTGAGAGATCCAAACTCCTAGGATAGTAATCTTTCCATTGCACCAACGAGTTTCAAATGATTCTATGGGATTTCAAGCTACACATAGTTGGGAGGCATTCTGAGTATAATGCTGGTAAGTTGCAAACTTCAGGCTCCCTCACCACTGCCACCAAAACAGCTTCTAAAAATTGGCTTTCCTCACTACATTTTCTGAATAAAAGACTTCACTGGTTTTAAAAAATAAATTGGGAATGACATTAAGGAGGTCATAAAAGTAGTTTTTTTTTTTTTTTTTTTGAAAAATTTCCAAGAAAGAGATTCATGTTTGGAGGCAGGTAATGAAAATGTTCAAAAGGCAGTTTTATTCATAACAGAAACATTGTAAACAACCCAAATGTTTATCAAAAAGGGAATGAAAAACAAATTGTAATTTTGCATTATAATTGAATACTACTCAGCAATAAAAATGAACATTCTACTGATACACACCAAAATATGGACACATCTCAAAAACAACATGCTGAGAGGAAGAAGCAAACATAAAAGAGCACATACTGTCTGATTCCATTTATATGAAGGTCTAAAAAAGCCAAAACTAATCTATGGTGATGAAAGCAGATTGGTGGTTCCTGGGGACAGGATTGGGGGGGAACAACTTTCTTGAAATGTGGCATTGGGGAATTTGGGGGATGATGGAAATTTTCTATATCTTGACTGTAAAAATTATTAAACCAGCATACGTATTTGTCAAAACTCATCAAACATTATACTTCCTATGGGGTCATGACTATGCAGTGTCTTCAGTGGCATGGAAGCAAAGTGGTTCAAGCTGTGTGTGTGTGAATGTGAGTATGTGTGTGACTTAAATCTGGAAGGAATTGTCACAAGAGGAGGAGATGTGGATCCAAGGGGTATTCTGTGGCTGATAGTTGGCAGTTATGTTGAATAGATGTAGACAAAGCCCAGCATGACTGAAAGTAAACAAACAGCAAGATCTCACCATGACACAGTCTCACATGAAACCCTGAGAGAGGAAACTGTGCTCTGTGGGCATGTCAATGTTACAGATACAAGAAGACCACGTGTGAAGAAAAAAATAGAAGGTGGTATTTGAGCAATAGACTAACTACTCACTAGGATTCCCATCTAAATCCCAATCTACTTTTCTATAAAAGGAAATAATAAGAGGAACTTCTTGAGAATTAAATGGATGTAAGGCAATAAATACATGCATGGTTCATACAAAGTATTCAAATTGTCATTTTTATTGTTCATATTTCTTTTTTTAAATAGTCTCCACACCCAGACATGGAACCTAACATGGGGCTTGAACTCACAACCCTGAGATCAAGATCTGATCTGAGATCAAGAGTTGGATGCTCAATGGACTGAGCCACACAGGTGTCCATTTTGTTCTTATCTCTTTTTTTTTTAAGATTTTATTTATTTACTCATGAGACACACACACACACACACAGAGAGAGAGAGAGAGAGAGAGAGAGAGAGAGAAGCAGAGACACAGGCAGAGGGAGAAGCAGGCTCCATGCAGGAAGCCCATTGTGGGACTCAATCCAGCATCTTCAGGATCAGGCCCTGGGCTGAAGGCTGTGCTAAACCACTGAGCCACCGGGGCTACCCTTGTTCTTATCTCTTAAACTTGTTAAAGAAATCTAGGGATTGTGGCTTTTGATTTTCTGGAAAAACAATATGGGAAAATATTTTTCTCATTATTCACAAATATTCTAACTGTAATTTTATGAAGAACCAAGTAGAATATAGCATATGGTTAATCTTCATATATGTATTAACAAATATACATATAAAAACTGCAGAAAATAAAAGTATAATCAATTTCTTTAAGAGTTTATTACTCCCTCTCCACTGAAGTGATTTTAATATTATTATGTGTATGCCAGACTCTATTCTAAGAACTGGAGCTACATCAAAGAAAAACAGACAAAAGTCCCCTTGTGCATTCAAATGATGGCAGTTATTCAGGTGGGAAATGCTTAGAATCAATACTGAGAATGTATGCTTAAGAATGGAGAACAATAGATCTTACTCAACTATATGGCTTTCAATGTGGTTTTAACAATTAATACGAGAAACTGTGACTAGTAACTACCTCACAAAGTTTCCACCCAAAGAAATTAGAATATAGGAGGGCTAAGTGACTAATGAGGGGTCACTTAGCAGACATACCAGGGATGTCATTATAAAATAAAGCCCTCAGTATGCTTTGGAATTAACTGGAGTGTTTCAAATTACTACGGTCCAAACCATTTTAATTTGTCAGGTGATTCTAATGAGCCAGCAAATTTGAGAATGACTTTATCAGTTCTCCCTGAATTGCAGACAGATAGCACTAGCTAATCAGACATCAAACACAACAGAGGCAACAGTGCCTATAAATAAAGACTTCACTCCGAAACCATGAAATGATGGAGTTCAGAGATCTCTAAGTTCCCAGGTCAGAGCATTGAGAGCCTATGAACTATTCCAGCAACAGACACAAAAAGACTCAACATTTGCTTTTATTACAACTACTTTAAAAACTCTAGTGGATCAGTGCATTTCTGCCACTGATCAAGCAGTTAAACTTCCAAATTCAGCAAATTTGAATTATATGTGATATGTATTGATATGAATGATATGCTGTCATTTGGAAGTAAATGTATCTAAAGCTATGTCCCTAAAAGCAAACTGTTTCAACATGAAAGACCCAGAAACCTTTTAGTTAGGTCAAAATTTCATCAAATATTATTAAAGTTATTTTATGGTCATTGTTTTTCTCCCAAAGAGTTTGGAGGGTAGGCTCCCTGGAAAACAATCAAGATTATTTCTGCCATGTGCCAGAAAATGAGCATTCTTATTCCAGTTCTCATTGGCAGGAATGACTTTTTTCTAGCTGTGATTTGTTGACAGTTTCAGGGATCAATAACTCTCTAGGAGAATGGGCCAATTCAGAGGAGTGGGTAGTTTTCTACGTTATTTCTTCCCGTCTGTCAAATAAGTTAGGTAGTAATGAAGTGAAGCTCACAGAAAAAAAAAAAAAAAAAGTATTTTGTATTTCATAAAAGAAAACTCCTTCCCTTTCTGTCATAACATACACTCAGAGTTAAATATGTCAGCCTAGTAAATGACAACTAGCCTGTAAGCTGGGTAGAGGCATGTGAGTAAAAAATACTTAGCCCATATGAGCTCACTGGCTTTGACCTAAGAAAACCTTCTTTAGGCTTGGATACTACTTGGGGAGTTGTTAATTATATCTGTCTTTCGCTTACTTCCCAGATTGAACAGGACATGGTCACAAAAACAAAACTGAACATCATCAACTCACACTTTAACTTTCTGCTGTCTTCTTTCTGCTTTTGACATCTGTGTATATTCCAGGAAAGTTCTGGTCATAGCTCCATAAGAATGATAACAACAGAGATGGAGAAGGTCCAGAAAAAATTAAACCAATGACCAAAAGATTTGGCAGGCTGCCAGATGAAGACAAAGAGTGAAATAAAACAAACAAACAACAACAACAAAACACCCCACAGGCCAAGGAGTGATATGGTTGAAATCTATTAAACCATTACAGATGTGGACAAAATAACTATACATTGGTTCAGCAAATCTCAAATACCAGTATTACCGAACACTCACCTTCAATCCCTAAGGAAGAGATTTCTAGTGAATTATATAGTGATTTCTGATATATAAAGCAATAATTCAGTGAAAGTGGTTTTACATTTCCTCCATTTCACAAATAACAAATCTGAAGCTAAGATTTTAAGTGACATAAAGGATTGTACAACTAGCATATGTGAATGTAAATTATAATAATAATAATGATAGGAGCTAACATTTTTTAGATTTTTACTATGGGCTGGCTACTGTGGTAAGCATTTTCATGCATTAATTTGCTGCTTTATTCCCTGCAACCACTCTTTAAATTGGGTACTGCTACTATCTGCTTTATAAGTGAGGAAGCTTAGGCTCTTTAAGGAACTATATAAATATCTCAAAATTACACAGCTGGTATGTAATGGAAGGAATTTTATAAACCAGGCCATCTGATTCCAATATTCACACTGATCAGACCAACAAACTGCAAATCCCCTAAGCCATTTTACTTCTGTGTATACATATATGCATGTATGTATCCCCAGAAAGATTTGATTGTAGAAATGCAAATTGAGTAAGTAGCAATCCTGAGATTAAAATTCAAGTCGTCTGACCCAAGTCTGAGAGTTTCCTCTAAACCTGTTACTTTATTCTGAACAAATAAAGGGGAGTTTTTCCACTGTAGGCAATAAAAATCATGAACCTTATTAACTCCAAAGAAACGGTTCAGGCTAACATATCACGTCGTTTCAGGAAGGGTTAAAACCTATTCAATGTTTGCCATGGGTTACCAAGAAAAGTTGGAAAACAGGAGCATACCTATCACCTATGACAGTCACATCCAAGAAAATAGCGATGCCCCCACCCGACCCCTTGTCAGAGATGTAATACTAAACGGGCTAGCTCACGGGTCCAGCACACAAAGCAGCTCCTCATAGCTCTGAGGAACCAAAAGTGAGAATTTCACAAAGAAAAATGGAGATATGGGTCAATGTAGTTGGCTTAGCCTCTAGATGAGATCTGGTTTCCAAATCATCATGCCAGGAATTATCAAAGCCCAGGATCTATGAAAATTATACAACTTTCTACTTACTCCAGCTGTAAGACTTCCTTGAGAAGAAAACAAGAAGCCTTGGAACCCAGTTTCTTAAAGGGACTAAGTTTTCTCAAAGCCTATGCCTGTGCTCATCCTCTAGTCTTGGACAACTTTGTTCCTTTACCTCTTTTGATGAGCTATTAACACAGGGCCACTGTCCAGGTCTCAGTCGTCTCATACTTCTTTCTGTTCTTGCCTTTTTAGTAATGTTGATGGCTGGCTCTGATTTCTCTTTTCTCATACCCAAAAGGACAGCAGAATTCCAAAGGGCTTATGAACCAGAGAAAAGGCAATAAATACAATAGCTTGAGCAAAACAATTTCTTTCATCTGTACCTCTTGAATATAAGGTTTATTAAATATAAGGTTTGGCACAGTTTCAGGAAATACATTTACCCTCTGAAAACACCCATTGTTTTTAGAGCAAAATATTGCCATAACAAAAATATGGAAGACCATCATTAAAGCCATTTATTTATTCAACAATAACCTAGGGAACACATTATGTGTCAATCACTGAGCAAAGTATTGTAGAAATATGAAGATGAGCAAAATACAATCCATGTCCTCATGAAAAATTCTGCCTTAAGTAGGTAACAAGGCTTTTCAGTGCACTAGTCACTGTAATATGGAACAGAAAGTGCCAACAGGCAAGGCAATCATGCAACTACTCTGGTGTTGGGCTGATTAAATGAGGTAATGTATATAAAATCTAGTGCTATGCAAAGTCAAAAAAAGAGCATACAATATTAAGGGACAAGGACCATAATCCCAGCAGCAGTGGGAGTGTGTGGGGCAGGAAGAGATTGCAAGATGCCATTGGGGACATAATCTTCCCAAATGCATCCAAGATAAAGAACTTATAGTTTCCTAAAAATTGTAATTTTTTTCTATCCTTGCTCTTTCCTAAATCTGCCGATCTGAAAGCCCCTGCAATCTTCTGGAAACTTTGCCTGCCATTCAGGGAAAGATTTAATGGGAAATGCCTACACAATGGGATGGGGGAGGTTAAGAGGAAAGAATGACATCCATTTAAGGAAAAAGTAGTGGTCTTTGTGGAAGTGCTTTGCCTGGGGGCCTAGAATTTGAAACACTAACACTGTTTATAAGCCACAACTCACAGAACAGGTAAGAAGGGTGTGCAGCAAAACCCAAGCTCCTATAGGTTCTACCTCCTTACCCCAAGATCAATGCCATCTAAGGATTGGTGTTCACCAAACATCATTCCTTCCAGTATGTACTTTTTCTCAGTTCAAGTCCTGATACCCAAGGATCAGAGGCCTAGGGACACCCTGGAACTGGGCTGCTGGCTGGAGTCCAATGACACCAGCAAGCTCTGGACAGAAGCCCAAACTATGGTCAATCAAGGAGAGGAAATGTTTGTATGCAAAAGTCAGTCCTCTCCCCGTTTCCTCCTGCTTCTATCCACAAGTCTGGCCTTCAGTATCCACATAGGAGACCTGAACCATTCAGTTATATTTTTTTCCTTTTCCATATAATTTCAACAGTTCTGCCTTAGAGATAAGAGGGAAATTATGGAAGTAGCAACACAACTTTCAACAGGGCTTCATCGCCTACCAAACACTCATCACATACACTTCTCTTTTCCTTTGGTCCTTGTAACACTCCTATAGGGTCAGTTTTATTCATCCTATTTTATAGATGAAACTCAGAGAGAATGATGGGCTTACCCAAGTGGACAGACACCCTGATGTATGATATGGCATTCAAATCCTCTAACTCTAGACCTCAAATCCCTTTTCTATATCCCAGGGCCTCTCTTGTGAGACCAACATGATTCCAGTCAGGTGGGAATGCAAATTGAACAAGCAGGAAGTCAACCCTTCAAGGTAAAATAACTTAAAAAGCAAAGAATTATATATATTACTTAATGTAATATCAGTCAGAGGAGACAGTAAAAGAGAGGAATATAGAAACCTTTTGGGATAATAAGTTTCAAAGAAGATATTATGGATTCTCACTTATTTTTCTCCCTTCTCTCTCCTTCCATCCCAAGACCTTAGTTTCCCCTCAGAAATATTCACAAAGGAAGCACTTAGCAAAGTAAATCACTACAAGCTAGGTGTGTAATTCCATGCTCTCTCAAGGTGGTAATCCTAAACTCATTTTTTACATGAAAAGTTAGGTCCCTGGATGCATGATGATAAGAGCCACCATGAATCAAGGGCCTGCGGCAGGCCAAGAGCTATTAGGTTCACACACTGGCTTGTGTGTCCAGGAATACAGATGGCTTTGTGCCCACCTGTCAGTAGCCTCTAGCCCTGACTGTGAAGTAGCTGAGCTTAGGAGCATGGCAGTTCGGCACAGAAGAGAACAAGCCCTGTAGACTGCAGCCCACCCCTTGAACTGTGCCCACCAGGTCATCTCACCAGCTATAGACATCTTCCCACTTGCAACTTCTTTAGGGAAGAATCTTAAACCAGTGGGCAATGAGCCAGCCCAGAAACCCAGAGATCCAGTCTCATCATGAGAAAAACAACAGACAACCCAAATTGAAGGTCATTCTACAAAATGCTTGATGAGGACTCTTCAAAACTGACAAGGTCATAGAAAATAAGAAAAGACTGAAAAACTGTCCAGACCAAAGGAGACTACAGGGTCGTGACTTAATGTAATGTCCTGTCCTTGATGAGATCACTAAAGAAAAAAAAAAAAAAAACAAGACACTGGTGGAAAAGCTGCTGAATCTGAATAAAATCTGGGTTTTAATTTATTATAATGTAATATTCTAGCTTTGATAAATATACTATGGTAATATAAGACATTAATGGGGAAAGCTGGGGGAAGGGTATAAAAGTTCTCTGGACCATCTTTGTTACTTTCCTGTAAATCTAGAAATATTCCAGAATTAAACATTTACTTAAATAATTTTTAAATGCAATGCAAACATTTACTCAATATCTACTAAACACCAAGCACTGTGCTAGGCACCAGAGTCACAAAAGTGAACAGGGAAAGTTTTGTCCCTACTGGCCTCCTGGTTCAGAATCTAATGGAAAACAACTACTCCCCAAGTGATCTCAAGTACCCTGGTCCTCTAGGTCAGACTTATCTTTAATGTGGAAGTAAAAATATTCAAACTGTATCCCTCACTCACCGCAAGAAATTCAGTCCCCTCACAAATATTTCTGAAAATTTTGGGAGGAGGATGAAGACATTGTAGATATCACCTCTTGTACATTTTGGATATCACCTCTTGTACATTTAACTACTTCTTGATCACCTCTGGACTTTTTGGTAACAGCTCCTTCTGGCACCTGCCCCCCTCTCTGTACTGTTCTGCATGGATGCAGCCCACTCCATCTGCTTCCTTTCCCCCAAAGTATTAACTCAAGTGGCAATTTGTCTAGTATATATAATTGTCTTTACTGATGGCATGGGGATAAAAGAATTGAATGACAGCACAGACCTGGAAACCCTAATATGGGCTGCAAACATCACTGAGTACCCAACTTAGACAAGGGGGTTTCTCTCTTAGGTTGGATCACTTCCCTCTTAGGGCCTAGCACACAATGTGTTGCTAGATCGTTTCTCCCTGCACCAAGCCCCTTCCCTATCTAGCAAATTTCCTCTCTGTCCTCCTGCTTCTGCCTACTCGGGGGAAAAGAAATAAAAATTCCTATGGTTGATTCCACAAAAGGATTCTAATGCTTTCTCTGTTTCAATCATTGGTAACTAGATTCTCTCTGGGGCTTGTCATGGAAAGCAAGGGATCCGTTAAGCTGTTTTCCCAAATTATGGAATAGTTCTCTCTCCAGGGTATTTTTTTTTCTCTTCACCAGTCTTAAAATTTCGAGCAAGCATATAGTGAGTGCTATTTTGGTTGGTTGATTTTTTCTTTCAAATTAGCACCCTTTATTCTCCATTATTAACATTATTATCTCAGAAGTCATTAATAGTAGCTACTCATTCATGGAACTTTATGCAATGCCTTCATAAACATTACTTCAAATACTCCTCACATAAATGAAGGAGATTTGCTATCATCCTCATTTTACAGAAAAAAAAAAAAAAAAAAAAAACCTAGAGTAAGTGATTTTTCTGAACTAATGTAGCTGGTGAGGGGGAAATCCAGGATTGACTATAGGATTGTGGATTCCAAGGCTAATGTTTGTTTTATTCCATACATGCTCACTGTTTGGCAATCTCAGAGTGGGAGGGCATGGTGGAGGCAAGCTATCCCTATCAGCTGGCCAATATAGGACATTTCTCCACAGTGTCCTAGTTTATACTACTTCCTGAGCTTCTCCATAGCACCATCAGAGGATGCGCTCCATGACTGAGTGCTCTTGTTATTAACAATAATGATAACCAATATTGGGATGACTCCTTACATCCAGGCTCCTTACATCAATGCATATTGATCTCTCAAGTAATCTGCACAATCTCCTCCTTCTAGCTGCTTATTATTCAATGAACAATAACAAATATTTGTTAGCCCCTCTTATGGTAGACTTTGAAGATACTAAGGTGGCTGAGTCTTAATGCGTCCAACTACATGTTTGAAAAAGGCTTTGAAGGATAAATAAAAATTCATCAGGGATCCCTGGGTGGCGCAGCGGTTTGGCGCCTGCCTTTGGCCCAGGGCCGGATCCGGGAGACCCTGGATCGATTCCCACGTCGGGCTCCCGGTGCATGGAGCCTGCTTCTCTCTGCCTGTGTCTCTGCCTCTCTTTCTCTCTCTGTGACTATCATAAATAAATAAAAAAAAAAAAAAAAAAAAAAAAAAAAAAAAATTTAAAAATTCATCAAACAAAGAAGGCCTTTTTAGGAAGAAGAAAGATGGAAAAAGAAAAAAGAAAAAAAAGAAAGAAAGATGGAGTACAAATCCCCAGGGTCAGCCTAATCCAGGTAATGCAACATAAATGATGGTCATCATAATAATAAGTAGTATCAGTAATAACAAGCAATGCATATTGGATATTCTATGCATTGCAATTTGCTGCCTTATACACATTATTTCATTGAGTCCCCACAATAACTCCCTTATTTTATTATTATTATCATTGCTATTTTAAATATGTGAAACTCAGGGAACTTGGAATTTACTCAAAATCAGAGAGCCAGGGAATAGCTGGGCCAAGATTTAAGCCCAGGTCTGTATGACTTTTGACCCCCATCTTTCAGCTTTATGCAGAAAACCTCTCATGCCTGAATTCTGCTGGTCATGGTAAATGCAGGGTGGAAAAGATTCCACCCTTAACCTCAGATCTTCCCGAGATCTTTCCTCTAACACATACCAAGAGATGTTCTACTTCCTGCATAGAAACACAAAAAGATACCAACACTATTAATTCTGGATTTTCCATTTTCCATGTTCAGAAGATTTATCCTTGTATTTGTCAATGGGATCACCATGCACACAATTAGATTCACTGAGAAATCACGAGGGAAGACAGGAATGGGGCTTCCTGTATTGTGAAGGTGCCAATGGTGATGGTGTAAACATAACCCACGGTTTTATTTAGCTTAGACTCACAGCGGGGTGGAGGGATCTTGAGGAGAACACTTGAAGTTTGAGACTTCCTCTTTTCATAGAAAGCTTTCTTAGCCTTAAGAAATCCTGTTTGGATACAAGAAGGCTGAAGCTCAAAATGTTGAGAATTGCAGCTCAGTGAGGAAATCCAGGAGAGGACCTTACCTCTCCAGGGTAATTTTTCAAACGGTACCATGAAGTTTAACAGACATCGTTACTTTACATGATTTTTGTACAGAGAGTCCTGAACATGCAAGGAGGTGGGAAGTAAATACAAGAACTACACGGGTATGTGCAGGAGGGAAAAGCTCCAACTGTTGTTTCAAAGAATAACATCCTCTATTCAATACACATGGGTTAACTCATAAAATTATTATAAATATGAAATAATGCATGGATAGAATAATCTTTAGTATTATCTCATTTGAACATGTGAATAGTACTATGGCAAAGCCAAAGTATCTCAATTGTCCCTGTTTTCAAGATGAAGAAACGGAGGCAGGGATCTATAGCTACTAAGTCTTAAAAGTGACTCATTTCCTCCAAAGTAGTACCTTTTCTGAGACTTCCTCTCTCTGTGCCTTTCCTAAGTCTGGGCACTGTTGGGCTCTTTGATGAGGCTTTTTATTGCTCTAATACAGAAGTTTAATGGGTTCAAACTGACAATCAAACTCACAAGCCACAACAGACTAATCTGTTAATCTAGTGCTATATTTTACTATTTTTACTATTGTTATATGGAACAATACTGCCACAGAATCTTCAGTGCCTAGTGTATGTACACAGGTGTTTTCCTCCCTCACCCACACAGATGAAAGCTAAGGAGTATGGGGTCATCTCAACCCACAGAAACTACAGGCTATGTTTCCCACCATTTCTTCCTTCAGGGTTCTAGTCACAGAGGCCCAAGGCCTGCATGCTACCTCTCTACTACCCCAATCCAGGTGCCATCCCTTAAACTGCAAAAGAGACATGGCATTCCACAGGTACCTTAAGTCAGTAGTTTCCAATGACTCAGAGCTATGAGAAGGTAATGTCCAGGCCATTCTCTGAGATAGGATTCTGGGTCAGCCCACACCTAATGTTAACACTTTACTCAGAATCCTATTGACATAGAATCTCTTTTCTATACTTGATTTCTCAATCAAATGAGAAATAGGATCAAAGATAGTGCAGATGAGGCACTAAAATATCATTATTACCTATAGCATAATATTGGAAAGAATAGCTTATGTGTCCAGGCAAGTGAGTTCAAAGCACTGAATCTTAGAATTAGAAAGACTTAACCAGCAGTAGGCGCTAAGACAGGACATGCCACAGCAGGGGCAGTGTCCATGCTGCAGAACAGCCTGGGTGCTCACTAGGGCAGGCCTACATAAAACGCCAACATCCTGCATGACTTTCTTTTTCTTTTTAAGATTTTATTTATTTATTCATGAGAGACACACAGAGAGAGAGAGAGAGGCAGAGACACAGGCAGAGGGAGAAGCATGCTCCATGCAGGAGCCTGATGTGGGACTTGATCCCAGGACTCCAGGATCACGCCCTAGGCTGAAGGCAGGTGCTAAACCGCTGAGCCACTCAGGGATCCCCTGCATGACTTTCTTTGCATCAGCACAGGCAGGTGGTCAGCAGGTCAGAATAACACACAATAATGATGAAGTGGGCAAAACATTTATCTACTTAAAACAATAAAAAGTAGGAAGGGCTAAAGTAATTAAAATATGTCTTGTGTATATACTCATTGACTCCACAGATCTTTATTGAGCATCCCTGTCTTCCAGACCCTGGGCTAGGCTTCGAGGATACAACAAGATGTGGGATGGACAAAGTTCTTGACCTTGTCAAACTTGTATTCTCACTGGGGCAACAGGCAATAGACAAATAGACAATTAGAAGATCAACATGCTGACATGTCATGGCCAGTTCTATGTCAGGGATGGGAAGAGATAAATAGAGTGGCCAAAGACTGCCTCACTAGGAAGGTGATGGGGTCCAGCCATGCACACACACACACACACACACACACACACACACACACACACACAGAAGGTAGAGACAGTGTAAGGGTAGAGGCAAGAGTCTCAGGGAACAGCTAGGAGGTCAATGTGCCTAGAGCTCAATGAGCAAGGGGAAGAAAAAGAGAAAGAAGTCAGGGGTGGCTACAGGTCAGGTCAAGTAAGAGTACACAGTGGTTGAGTCTTTCCTCTGCTCTCTGCACCCCGCAGGGTAAGAGAGGGAGGAGGGGATTGGACAATCAATAATCAGAATACAAAAACCTAGACATTCAGTATATTAGCAGTAATTTTGAAGAAAATTGGTATATATATATATATTTTTTTTAATGTCATTTCAGTGGAATTTAAAATGTGGAATTCTCACTGTTGGAGTATGTGATGTAATGTAGAACTGAAGAGACAAATAATGTCTCCCTACAGTCAAGAAGGAATCTGATACTACGGGTTATTAAAAGCCATCCCTTAAATCTAAACTAAATTCTTCCCACTGTCACTTAGGACCATTTCTTCTTATTATTAACTGACAGCAGGTAATAAACCAGTGGGTTACTTGCAAAATGCCTTCTAAAGTACTGCATTTCCAAGAGAAATTTTTCCAGGTCACATATAACAAAAGAACAGAGCAGTCCATTCTCCATTTACACCCCTAGATGCTCCCAAAGACACATGTGCATAAACACGTGCACACACACACACACACACACACGTGCGATTATGCACACATGTAAATATAGCACCAACAACAATGATGACAATGAATGCTAGGCTGTCTGACTGGGTGCCCAGTGCCTCTAAGCACGGTTTTTTAGTGATTCACACAGCAATCCACAAAGTGGAAGTTTTCTCCTCCAAGAACATTCACTCCCTCACACACTCCCACCCTACGCTGCTTCTTAGGCAACACCCCCTCCCCCCAACCAGGTCAACAATCCGATTGCCCAAGGGCTCCTGATTCAAACCCTAAGAGGGAACAGATATCCACAAACACACTCTACCCATGAGCTAATCACAGGAAGTCTTCTGGTTCATGTAGTGCAGGTTTGAAGCATTCTAGAGTCTTTCCAGGTCACCCTGGTCCACCAATAATTAAAAATTCTCTCCTAAATGCAACGCTTGGAGGCGTTCTGTTTTATTACTAATTTTCTCCCTTTTTACAACTACATGTGCTGTTTGATATTCACTCATGACTCTAGATTCATTCTCCACCTCTCCTATCCTACTAAGCCCCAAGACATTGCCACTTGTAGGGGAGTTGTATCACTCAGTACCCCCATCCGCTGGCTTCCCACCCTTTTAGCCAGTGGTTTGGCTAAATGGAGCACCATCAGGAAGACACAGCAATCAGGGTGTTTCTTCCCTATCTCCATCCTGGCATAACTGTGGAGCTCTGGCCAAGCATTCCCTCCTCCATACTCCCATTAGTTTTGTCAACAGTATTTCCTCCCTTTTTTCGTTCAGCCCTAGAAGTGGTAACAGCTTCCCATTGTTGCTAGTCCCTAGGTACAACAACATTCTATACTGATTTCCTCAACCCTGACCACACTGCTACAGACGTTCTTTTATTAAAATGTCTTCAGGTAAACTATCTGAATAGAATTCTGTTGTCTTCTAGAATCCTATTAATATACCAGACCTAATCTACTTTCAGTTCCTCAGTCCCTGGGTAGTTGTTCACTTTTCCCACTGGGCACAATCCAATTCTATTTGCTTTGTCTTTAAGTCAATGTTCTTGAGGCTCTACCTATGTTATTTCTTTCCCTTAGTCTTGATACTCAGCTTCATCCTGAGATTCTCTGTAATTATTCATTCATTTCATCAAATAATGTTTATTGAGGATATAAGGATGTCAAACATTATAAATGCAATCATGAATAAGACATAATCCCTGCTTTCAAGTAGCCTACTCCCCATTGAATAAAAAAAAATGAATAAACCAGAAAAATATTAATAAGGAAGAGAAGAGAGGGAAAACATATGACTCAGTAAGGACAATTAATTTGGGGCATCTAGGCGGCTCAGTCAGTTGAGCATCCAAATCTTGGTTTCAGCTCAGGTCTTGATCTCAGGGTCCTGGAATCCAGCCCTGAAGGGGATCTTCCCACTCAGCATGGAGTCGGCCTGGGATTCTCTCTCTCTCTCTCTGCCTCTTTCCCCTACTTGCTCACTCTCTCTCAAATAAATAAATAATTCTTTAAAAAAGAATGGGGGGACAACTAATTTAATCTTAGAGAACCAAGAGAAAGGATATCCAACGTGAGGTTTAAACAATAAAAACTATGGGGGGGGGCACCTGGGTGGCTCAGTCAGTTAAGCATCTGCCTTAGCCTCAGGTCATGATCATGGGTCCTGGGATCAAGCCCCACATTGAGCTCCCTGCTCAGTGGGGAATCTGCTTCTCCCTTTTCCTCTGCCCCTTCCCTGCTTGTATTCTCTCTCTCTCTCTCTCTCTCTCTCTCTCCCTCCCTCTCTGTCTCTCTCTCAAATAAATAAATAAATAAATAAATAAATAAATAAATAAATAAATAAATTCTTTAAAAAGAAATAAAGAATAAGAAAGTATGCAACAGGAGAAAAGTAAAGAGTAAGACAGAGAAGAACGTGAGCAAATCCTCAGAATGTGGCACAGAGAAGTGAGGGTATGCAGTAGGGCTGGAATAGAGAGAAAGCAAGAAGAGATGAGGCTTGGAAGAGATGATGAGGCATTTGATGGAACACTCTGCAAACCTTTTGGACTTTGGAATTTGGACTTTATCCAAAAGTCACTGTGGAATCACTGAAGGGTGTTAAGCCAAGAAATATCATAACTAGATATGTGTTTAGGGAATTCCAAGGCAGCTGTGCAGTGGAGAACAGATGGAAGGGAACAAGACTGATTGGGAATAAAATGGGGGTGACCTGACCTACACAGTTTCTGTGAAGTCTGGAAGAGGTGAATAGAATTATAAAAATGTTTAGATGTTGGGGTTAATAAAATTTGGTGATTATTGAGATGGAAAAGATGAAGGAGACAGAGAAATTGACAGACACACACAAATCTATAGCTTAAGTAAGAGTACGCTGGTACCACTCACAGAGTTAGAAAACATAGGATGAAAAAGGCAAGAGCAAATATTCCTTAATATCTCAATTGAGTTTGAGGTCCTGTCTAGACTTCAGCGAGGGTGTGTCTGTAAGAAGCATGGGTCCAGTGCTGAGCAGGGACATCTGGACATAGTCACCCATCTTGTTTGGCCTGTTACTTAGATCCCCTCATTCTCTCATTGCCTTTCTTTGATCTAAATGTATTTCCGGTGGTTACCCCCATCACTTCTCTTAACTTCAGCTTAATCAGGGCCCTCATTGCTTTCTAGACACATGGTTTTCTTTTAAAAGAAAACATTCCTTCTCCAGAATGTCTACAAGTATAATTTATTTAAAATGCCAATTTTGGACACAATCAAATTGTCTCAGGGATTCCTTATCTCTACACCCACCCCCAACCTCTACCTGTGAGCTGGCAAGGGACTCCCATCTTCCAAGCCCCAAGAAGCAATTATTTCCCCCACACACATATAATTCAAGTTCCATCCCTGACTCTAGCCAAGGTGTTGACCCCAGATCTGCTTTAATGTTTGAGTAGGGGGTATTTCCGATAAGCCATGGCCCTGAGTAAAAGATAAACATTCCCACCCAGAGGCAGTATCAATCATTCATTTGGAAAGTTAAGGGCTCCTGCTCTGAGGGTAAAACATTATGAAAAGCAGCAGCATCTTATGCTAAGAGCAGGTGTACCTAAGCTTCCAAATGCTCTCTCCCCTCTTCCCATTGAGCTCAGCCCCCAGAGGCCCAGAGTAAACCTAAATCAACCTTCCTCCAGCCAAAGCCAAATCTCTGCCAAGAGGTAACAAACGTATTCACTGGCCAAAGCTAAATCTTCAGCTCTGCTTTTCTCATCAACTACAAACTGCACCTGGGGCTGAGCCCTTAATTTCTCCCCAATGAAGGAACTAGCAAAGGAACACACAGGACTCCTTGGGAGCTAGACATCAGTGTTCCGCCGTCCTTATGGGCCAATGCCTCTTATATGCTTCACTTCAGTTCATCATGCATTTACTGAGCACCTGTTATGTTCCAGATTCTATGAGTAGCCCATCCCACACATACCCACAAAAAGCTATGTAAAGTTACTATCTCTGCACGAGAAGAGATTACTCTTTGGAGGGGAATAAAGGTGTATAATAAATAATTGTAATATATCATGATAAATATTAACTTTTAAATGCCTGAGGAATACAAGGAAGTAATAAATCCTCCCAGGTTGAGAGGAGGTAAGGTAGGGAGAGCTGGAAAAAAGTAAAAGGAAGGATGAAATTAATAAGATGGCAAAGGAAACAGTACTAATGCACTGAGGCAGGGCCTGGGCTGCCTGCTGGGGCAAGCCACTCCTGACTCTCAGTGCCCAGGGGTGACATAAGGGGCTTCATCTGCTGTGAGAAGGAATATGAACTTCAGTCTGTAAGCATCAGAAGCCCTTAATCTAGGCATTCTCAGAGAGTCCTCCAACTTGTAGAACAGTGCCACTCAAAGTGTGGTCCACAGACCACAGCCACAGGAGCCAGCCCACCAAGATGAGAATTGAGAATGAGCCTTTTTAAACTTGTCATTGATATCCAAGCATGTGACAGGAGACTGCTATCAGGGTATTGACCAGTTCAGATGTGGTCCCACTCATGGGGGAATCTTGGTGTGAGCTAAGAGCTAGTATTGACTTGTGGCAGATTAAAATTTTGAAAAATAAATAAAGCCTGTCCTTTACCAGAGATAATTTAAGAATCACTGTTCCTGGGGGCTTCTTGGTTGGATTTTAAGTTGTCCTTGGCATTATATGTAAAACAGTGTGGGGTTTGGGAGATTTTTCTTTCTTTTTCTATTTTTTGTTTGCTTGTTTTTGAGGGGAATGCTCTTAGCTTTTACCAGCTTCTCACATGGATTTCCAACATTGAGAAGGGGATGCTATGGTTTGTTCTGTGTATTAGGAAGACACCCCCTGGGCACTGAGAGTCAGGAGTGGCTTGCCCCAGCAGGCAGGAGTCTCACCCAGGCCCTACTCAGTAGATGGCACTGCTACCTCCACTCCCCAGTCATCCAACCTTTCAATTTATAAATAAAGAAATTAAGAATCAAATATAATGATAAGAACTTTTCTACAGTATTTTATACAGTTTTCATGCCTTTTTTGTGCCTTTGCTTTTCTGTCTGCCAAAATCTTCCTCCCCTCCTACCTCTTGGCTGCCTAGCAAATTCTTACTCATCCTGAAAGACCCAGTTCTGGCATTTCCACCTCTGAGGAACTTCATAACACATCTCTTTGCTGTGGTCACTAAAGTCCTATTACATACCTCTGTTGTAGCTACCATGGTATCTCATTGTAACTATTTTCATTTATGCCTACATCTCCCAGTAGAAGACTTTTGAAGACAAGGTTTATGACTCACTCATCTTTCATCTCCAAAGGCTGGTGTAAATATTTTCTTGATCCCAAGAAAGTGGATTTTATTGACTAGCCTGGGTCATAGGCTTTGTGTCCCCTAGAGTAGAGGGGGCACAACCTGAATCAACTGGCCCAGCTGCCGACCATGATCAATCCTCTGGCTGTTGGGGATGGGAGAGAAGACACAATGATTAAGAATTACCTGGACAGGGATCCCTGGGTGGCACAGTGGTTTAGTGCCTGCCTTTGGCCCAGGGCGCGATCCTGGAGACCCGGGATCGAATCCCTCGTCGGGCTCCCGGTGCATGGAGCCTGCTTCTCCCTCTGCCTGTGTCTCTGCCTCTCTCTCTCTCTCTCTCTCTGTGTGTGTGTGTGACTATCATAAAAAAAAAAAAAAAAAAAGAATTACCTGGACACAAGAGAAGCTCCCTACAGGAAAAGTAGAATGCTGTCATCAGAGGAGATAGTCTTGCACATCAAAAAGAGTAGCTCTCTACTGAAACTGTTCTATCCACTTATAAAATGAGATAACTAATTTTAAAGAATTTATCAATCCATAAAGTTTTGTAGGAATCCAGGCACTGAGCTACCTTCATTCAAAAGAAACCAAGCATAGCATTTTTGGTGTAGAGAGAATAAGGTGGGGTGAAGACTAAGACACATTTTGTAGAAGGTTACAGGGTTTTATGACATATCAAGAAAATCTGTAAAAATCTGGGTTAGGCTTCTAATCTACCCAATATACAGCACAGTATCATTCATATTTTTGAGGCATTGTTTATAATTATCTATATAGGACGACCAGTTTCTTTGATACTATCAATTCCAAGGTTTTATCATTTATTGTTCATACCTGGGGTTTCTCTGAGATGTATAACAAGTGCCATAGCAGTCAAGAGGAAAATCCAATTAATGCTCATAAGCTTGCAAAAAGGGCAAGAGTCTGTAGTTGATGCATCAGCTCCCTTTCCAAGTACCATGTGCTTTTCATGCTCTGTTTTAGCTGTCCTATGAGGGCTGGACTCCCTGTGGAGGCATTTATGGAGACTATCAAAATAAATTTCTTATCTCTCCTCTCCTGGACACCAGGGTCTGAAACACTGAACAAATGTCACTTACTTCTAACCTATTCAGGTAACCTCCTGAAAATAGGGACTTTATCTCTCTTGCTTCCTATTATATCCTCAGTTTCTTATGTAATCCTTAAAACATAGAAGGCAAATCTTAAATAAGTGAATGAATAAATGAACAAGTTCTAAGAGTTCTATCCTTTTTTGTAAAAGAATTAGGTAAGAATTAAAATACTATGAAATTAATCAAATGTAACTCATCAGGAATAGCTATAAGTATATATACCTTACCATATATAGGTGATATGGCTACAGCTATAGTATGACTAGAGTACTACCTGAGGTGCTAGAGACCCCTCAACTAGGAATATAGAAGGTGGTATCTAGTTTGGCTATATATGTCTTATGTCCTCTTGATCAGAAGGAGAACAGATCAGCTTGGATCAGAAAGAGATTGAAATGTGCATTAACAAGATTTCTTGGATTATAATCATGTGATTATATAATCATTTATATAATCATTTGAAATGTAGTCTTTTCTTTTTACTTTGTTACCATTTTTTTTTAAATAATAAAATGCTCTTAGGAAAAATTTTATAGCCAGCTGGAAGTACAAAAGGTAGGGAAAGTACCATTCAGTTTTTTCTTGCATTTTAAACTTGTCATTTTACTCAACAAGTAATTCCAAGCATGTTCTAAATGTCAGGGATATTGCAGGAAATAAGATTAAATCTCCTTCCATAGAGAGCTTATATTCTAGGGAGTGAAGAGGGGAAACAAACTAGTAAACAAATCCAGATATAATTAGTAGGGTGTGTCTAACCTATATGCAGACAAATACTATAAATTAAGGCTTGGGCCAGTTTCATAAAGGGCCCTCAGAGAAGACTCTTCTAATCAAGGACATGTAAGTGGAAAACAGAAGAAGTCCCAGGGAAAAACATAGCAGCTGGTAGGGACAGCAAGCATAAAGGCCCAGAGGCAGGAGCATTCCCGACTTACTTTAGAATCATAATCATTTACTTCCGGCCTGAGTGGCTGGAAGTTAGGGAATATCAGAGAGGGAGACAGAACATGAGAGACCCCTAACTCTGGGAAACAAACAAGGGGTGGTGGAAAGGGAGGTGGGCGGTGGGTGGGGGGCACTGGGTGACGGGCACTGAGGGGGGCACTTGATGGGATGAGCACTGGGTGTTATGCTATATGTTGGCAAATTGAACTCCAATTTTTTAAAAAAAAAAAAAAAGGAAGTTAGGGGTAGAGTGATTGGAGATGACTAAAGAGAAGTTGAGAGCCCACAGCCATTGGAAAGATTTTGGGTTTTACTGTGAAGTTGGATAGAAAGCTATGGGAGGATTTTTGAGCCATTTCATCTTTAAAATAATCACTCTGGAAGCTGTAAAAAATAAGATATTATAGGAGACAAGGGCAGAGAAAGGGCCTCCAATTTGAAAGCTATTAAAACAAGGCCAAGTGGGAAGCCATAGTGGTTTGAGCCAGGGGGCAGCAGCGAACTATTAAACTAGCTGAAGTACGTAAAACATTTGGCACAGCATCCAGGACAAAGAAAACCCATGATATCCAGCAGCTGTTATTATTACTATTGTTACTATATCTCCTCTTGCCAAGACGTACAGATAAAAACCCCACAGATGGACCATTGGCTCCTTGGACCCTGAATGAGCCTGCCATTTGCTCTACCTTATATGGCTTTTTTTTTTTTTTAACATATGATTTTGGTTGATTAGAAACCTTTGCCTGATAATGACCTGTTATTTATCACATGGTTGGAATGAATGCCATTGCAGTGTGTCAGCAGGTGATGCCTGAGAAACTGCAGTTTTTTTCTGGGCTGTGTGTCTGTGTGTGTGAGTGCTTGGGTGTGTACAACCAGCCAAGGACTGTGCCACAAACACCCAATTACCAGCAGAACCTGCAGCCGGCTTCTATTTGCTCCTGCCTTGCTGGTGGGACCAGCGTCCCTGATTTCTCGGCCCCCTTCTCATCTGTGGAATTCCAGACTTTCTTTCTTCCTCTCTCCCTTAACTCAGATTCTTACAGCAGAACAAACTATCCCAACCCCTTTCCCACTTTTTGCTTCTTAGCTGCCCCACTTGGCCAGGGATGTTGCTCTATCCATCTGGTACGTAATTCCCACTCACTTTGATGTCTTCCAAATGTTATCTCATCGATGTTGAGAACCCATCTGGGGTCAGGGAAAACTCTCTGGGAAGAGGTTGCTTAATTGAATATTGATTAGGGAAGACTGATGACCTGCTGAGGCTTGCTGGAAGCTATGGTTCTGCCTTTGGGATCTGCCGGAAAACCATGCTCCTTTTGACCTGCCCACATTTTTCAGGTGAATTCTTTTCTCTCACCCCTCCTAAAGCTTTCTAAATGCACTCACACCCCTGTGACCTTGTTTGTTTGCTTGTTTTGCAGTGCATTTACATGGGGCCTCGGAGACACACAATAAAACGGGAATGATTTTGGAATGAATCCACTTGGAGTAAACTCTGAGCCCTACTCCCAGTGCCTGCCAGGAGAGCAGAGAGGAGGAGAATGTCATTGTCAGAGGATGAAACAGAATCGATGAGTAGAACTGTGACATTCTAACTGGGGAATGGTGAAACACAATGGAATGTGAGTCAAAATAACTGAAACGGAGTCCTGGTTTTATTCTGCAGTCTATTAGTCAATTCGTACTAATTGACCTAATTAATCTGTTAATGAATGACTCTGTTAGTGAATGCATCTATTTTCTCCTGTGTTTCTCAGGGCTGCTGATATGCATGCAATGCATTGGTATGGGATCCCACATACAGTAGATGAGGTGATATTTGGTAGGACGGTGGCAGTGGGCTGTTACACTGGCTATCTGCTTGCACCTGCTCTCCCTGGGGGAGATCTTGCTTAATCATCCATTTGGTTCTCAATAGTGACAATATTAAAGCTATTATCAAAAACCTTCCCATAAAGAAAACTTTGGATTTCATTGTCAAATCCTGTAGGACATTTAAGAAAAAACAAAAATGCCAGTCTTACACAAACTTCCAGAAAATACAACAAGAGGGAATGCTTCAACTCATTTAATGGGGCCAGCATACCTTGCCACCAAAACCTGAAAAAAAAAAAATCTATAAGAAACTACAATACCACCAATATCCTCCACGAACTGGCCCTATATGTATGGGTGCCATTATTCATCTCCATTTTGCAGTTGAGCAAAGTAAGGCTTAAAGAAGTTAAGGAACTTGCCCAAAGGCACAGAGCTAAATAGAACAGATCTACAACATAAACCAAGATCCCTCAGACTCCAGAATTTCCACTCTCGACCAGTATGTTACAGGTTAATACAATGTAAGTATGTTAATATGATGCACATTGAACAGGTTTGAATGAAAGAACTGATTGCTACAGATAAATCTGGCCTCTGAACAAGGGAGGCATTCTTAGGACCTGGAGGTGACAGCCACCTCCACTTGAGAAGACCAGCTAGTGGCTCCTCCCCTGTCCTCACTGCTGCCTTTCATGGATCCTTTAAGCTCCTCTGCCTGGCCAGGACATGATCACCACCAAGAGAGACAGACTCTGAATTTTAAGAACTGCAGAGACAGCTCAGTTAAAGCCGCCAAAGTCACCACTGTTTAAGAGTTTCAATCCCCTGGAGACACATATGTTCTAGAAAGACCCAGCTTGAAGCCAAATAAATACTGAGGTGGCTTGACACACAGCCAGTACATGTCTTGCTCATTAATGAAACAGAGCCCTGCATACAGAAAAACCAGTGCAAGCAATTAAGTCTCACGTGCTCTGCTAGAAGTGCCTGCAGTTTCATCTCCATGGCCTGTGTTCCCAGCCCAGTCCCTCAAGTGCCCTCTTCAGCAATTGCTCTTGAACCTCACCAGAAGAGAGGGACAGAGGCTGAGGATTTTGGAGCCACATTTGCACAGAAGTGCCCTTCTGTTGAACAATCTATCATTCCGCTGACCCCAGACCCAGGAGAGGAAGGACACCCACCTTGTTTCTGCCCAAGTCTGCAAAGCCCCTAACCAGAGCAACTTTTTACCTTCAAGCCCACAGAACCTCCTCCGAACATGTCAGAGATGACACAAAATTAATAACATCCCATTCTCAAAGCCACCCTCATTTCTCCACTGCAGGCAAAGGGGAGAGGGCACTCCTTTTGCATCAGGATAAGAAATTTTCCCTAGAAGATGAGCCACTCTGAACTCTAAAACTTGTAGGGAATATCAAAATTCCACTGAGTCCCTAGGAAATTCTATAAGATGCCAAGACAAACTTTCATTCACTTAAGTATTTGTCTTATACACATCTGTTAAGAACCCATGCTAGAGCTTTCTCCTAGCCCATAACCCACCTTCGTACAAATTCCTGGAGTGTACCGCTTCCTTTAGGCAGGTGAAGCCCAGCTCCAGGGCCTGCCCAGTGGAGTAGGTACTCACTCCAGTGCCTGAAGGTCTCACTACCCATCCCCCACCCTCCTGATCCCAGGCAATCATAAAATCGGCCCTCCCACTACTTTGTAATCTAAAGCATTTTAGTCTTAAACACCTAATCCAGAAACAATTCAGAACAGAATCTGATAGCCCATATTAGCAGTTCAGAGAGAAAATACAAAGGAAGTCCAGAGAAGAGAATATTATTAGGTGTGAACTTCATAGCAGGTTAAAATGAAAGAAACAGGGCCTGAGTTGGATGTGGTAACCAGTCCCCAAGAAGACCACCAGTGATCCCTACCCCCTGGTTTCCCTGCCCACTGTAGCCTCCTTCCACTTTCACTAGGACTAAATTGTGAAATCAACAGGACCCTGAGGAAAACGGGGAGTGACTTCCAAGGCTAGGTCATCAAAGACAAGGCTTCTACATTTCTCTCAGATCACTCACTCTGGGGTGAAAACCAGTGTGGAAAGAAAGCTGCTACCATCCACATGCCCAAAGAGCTGGGGCCAAACCATGCCTGAATTTGTGTTCTCAAGGCACTTGGAATCCAAGAAGAATTTAGGTTGACTTCATCTACACAAGACCTTGAAGAAATCAAACACCTGGCGTGACCATGGCTCAGTCAGATAAGCATCTGACTCTTGATTTTGGCTCAGGTCATGATCTCAGGGTCATGAGACTGAGCCGCAGGTCTGGCTCCACACTTAGTGGGGAGTCTGCTTGGGATTCTCTCCCTCTTCTCTCCCTCTGTGCCTCTCTTGCTCGCTCTCAAATAAAAATAAATAAATCCTTTTTTTAAAAAAGGAGAGCAAACATTCACTTCATCTTGAGATGGAAAACTTGGAAAAAAGATGGGAAGGCCATCTAAGGCTTTTAAATTTCTTTAAAGCATGCCTTAATCATCTTAGACCTTTTAAATATATAAATTAATATTTTTATGAATGTCAATGTTTTCAAGTTAAACTAGACTATGGTATGTTTATTAGTTGATTGTTCGAGGAAGCCAGGTTTACTTAGATCACACGTCACGGACTGGCCACCCTGGTGTAACTGGTAGGCTATTAAGTAGGAGAGGGAGGTGAGGAAAAAATAGGCTACAGAGTCCATCAATACAAACCTACAACTGTACTGAGTCAGCATTGGTCATGATAACTGACGTGTATGGTGTAGGAGTATAAGCTGGCAAGGTCATCCTTGTTCTTCCCTACCCCAATTCTCTGAAGACAGAAAAACCACATTAAGACAACTCAATCATCCTCCACTTCTGGAAAAGCCTAAAAGTACTTAGTAATCTCCGAAGCCAGCAGAGACATACCCAACTGCCTGTAGGATGATGTGACCCTAGGGAGGAGACTCACATGTGGTAGGAATAGTAACATCAGATATTTCACCACAATCTGAAGGATCCCAATATATAAGGCAGTTATAAGTAACTCTCAGTTACTGACATGTGTTATTCACCAAATGGCTTGTTAACATTAATTAATTAGTGGTAGATCATATGCTTGTTAAAATACTCACTGCCACCCTGGCAGGCCTATTTTTATCAGAGGATTATATTCCCACCCCAGTGGCATCATCCATGGAGATGTGGTGTTATTGTAGGCCAGACTGATTCTCACCTTAGCTCACCAACAAGAGAGGAAAAGGGAACTGAACACCTCCCTGAGCCAAATATGACTGTGATGTTAAACGTGTGGCTCCTTCTTCCCTCCTCCACAGAACACAGAACAAATACCTCGAGCTTGTGGATCATTTAGCAAATCTGACAACATTTCCTAAGCCTCAGACATTCTTTTGCCACCTTGATAATTGTCACTTATCTGTGTACCAACTATACTGTTATTTAATTAGCATTTTAACTTGCTCGTGGTTGTAGTCTAAGTGTAGCAATATCAAAGAAAACTGTAGTGCTACATGAAACAAGACTGACATTTATCTTAAGTAAAGTTGGAAAAATAAGTATGTTACTAGTGAAAAGAATGCACTTGTGTACCATTTTGACTATATGCATCGCCTTATGGCAAATCTCCTGCACTGTGAAAACACCGCTGCAGTGGGCTGGGCACCAGAGGTCAGAGTCCTGGGTTCTAGCTGAAGCGGTGTCACACAGAGTCACTTGACCAACTTCCTTTGGACCTTTTTCCCAACCATAAAAAGAATCTATACCATAGGTCCTGCCTCACCCTAGCATTACATCATCTACTATTCTGAGCTGCTGGTCCTACTCCTCCTTTCTGCTACTGTGCCTGAGAACAATCCATATGTATGAAATCACCAATAACTCTAATAGTTAAAAAAAAATTAGCTACTCTACAGAAGGCTCTTATTTATGCTATGATTACAATTCTCTACCAAAGATCATCACAAAATGATAAAGCCCAAATAAGGGCACATCTTATTTCATCTCCTTCTGTGTTACACCAACCCCTTCTTACCATTAGCTAGAATTGTCTCACGGTTCCAAAATGATATCTCTCCCATCCTCCCCCTAGGGTGACTTATCTCCCCCTGTCACTTAGGAGAAGGAAGGAAATCATGATTATATTTAACAGACAGTTGCTGGCCAGTAGTCAGCAATACATACCACCTGGTAATGCAAAGCAAAGGAATGTTGTCTGTTTAAAGAGCAATTCCCCTTCTACTAATAACAGGCCTTGAAATCCTTTTATTTTCCAAGTTCAGTGGATTCCTACTCTTCAAAAATGAACATATATAAAACAGGCCCCCATTAAATTTACAGATTTTGGAACCCAGAAGGAACCTTGCATCATCTGGCACAAGCAACTTGTCATACAGATGAAGAAATTAAGATCTTGGTCATGGAGCTAAGAAGGAGCAGAGCAGGAATAAGACTCAGGCTCTGAGCACCTCGGGCAAGGCGGTAGTATATGCTGGAAACACAGGCTCCACCACATTCTGTCTCTTGGATGTTATTCAAGTCAATTACTTCTCTTGGCCTCAGTTTTTTCATCTGTAAAATGGGGATCACGCTATCTATCTTTAAGGGTTATTCTAAGAATCAGGTAAGACAAACCAGTGGTCTCAAATCTGAAGATTTAAACAAATCACCAGATTCCATCTAATTCAGTAGTTCTGGAGAGTGAACAGGAGGGTGTGGCACAAGTTTTGGCATTTCCAACAAGCTCCCAGGTAATGCCAGTCCTCTGTATAAGCAAGAATGGCTTCAAAAGCAACTCAACAGGAAGGTTCATGAAAACCTGCTGGTGTTACTACAGTTGTTGCTGCAACTGGGGTCAAAGCAAGATGGGGAAGGGACACATGCCAGAGGAGATGTCACAGAACTCTACAATGGGACCACTTTGCAGCTCAGACCCCAAGCAGAAGACTCTTCCTGCTGAAGGGGGGATAATGCATTCCTGACAACCCAGGAACAAGTAGAGACTCTGATCTTAACAGTAGGTTAAGAGCCAGACACCCCTTACCCTGCTCAAAAAAAAAAAAGAGTAGAAAAAACGAGAAGGGAGAAAGAGATACAAAACTGGCTGCAGCACCTATAGTCAATTATCATTACCTAATAAAGCAAGCAGGCCCCATCTGTACAGAACACCATTCTACTGGAGAGTGTCAACAACTGAATGGTTGTGTCCTCAAAATCCATATATAACACACTAACACCCCAATGTGATGTGTTGAAATTCTAATCTCCAATGTGATGGTATTTGGAAGTGGGGTTTTTGGAAAATAATTAGGTTTAGTTGAGGTCATGAAGGTAGAGCCCTCATGATAGAATTAATGCCCTTACAAGAAGAAACACAGAGAACTTGCTCTTGCTCTCTCTCTTTCACTCTCTCTCTCCTTCTCTCTCTCTGCCATGTGATGACACAGCAAGGAGACGATCATTTGCAAACCAGGCAGAGATTTCACCAGACATGAAATGTGCCAGCCCCTTGATCTTGGGCTTTGGAGCCCAAGCTAACTAAGAGGAAAAAAATGGTCTCTAGTTATAAATAGGTAAAGATTTGGGATTTAGGTGCCCTGCTGTGGGCAAGTACAAACTCCAAACCAATTATCATCATCAAAAGAGTGCACCCAGACCGGGGACATGTTTGAAAGTGAAAGAGGTTGGGACACCTGGGTGCCTCAGTGGTTAAGCATCTGCCTTTGGCTCAGGGTGTGGTCCTGGAGTCCCGGGATCGAGTCCCACATCCGACTCCCTGCATGGAGTCTGATTCTCCCTCTGCCTACGTCTCTGCCTCTTTCTCTCTGTGTGTGTCTCTTATGAAAAAATAAATAAAATCTTAAAAAAAAGTGAAAGGCATTGCTATTGAATAATTAAGTCAGGACAAGAGGAGTAAACTAATACTGCCCTGGGCAAAAGGGGTCATATGTTCACCCTATAGAAAGAATACAACTGGGAAGAAGACTTCTCCTGGAACTTCATGACAAAGCAGAAGAATTTCGTAAGTGTTAGGAATGAAACATTATCTACAGCTATTAGGTCTGAACCCACAGTCTAAAGGAGTATTATATTCACTCAGAGGCAGCAGAACACACTTGTGAAGACCCACAAGGGTCAGCAAACATTTTCTGAAGAGAATCAGATAGTAAATACTTGAAGCTTTGCAGGCCACATACAGTATCTGTTGCATATTCTTTTTATTGTTTTTAAACCTTTAAAGATGTAAAATAAAAAAAAATTCTTAGCTCCCACATCATACAAAAGCAGACTGCAGGCTAGATATGATGCCTGGTTAACAGCAGGGACTCTGTAATGAAGTGGCCTGGCTTCGAATCCTGGCTCCACCCACTACTTATCAGTTGAGTGAGTAGCAAGTCACTTAACTCCTTCATGCCTCAGTTTCCTCATCTATAATGGGCAGGTAATAATAGTACCTGCCTCATTGGGTTGTGAGAAGCAAATGAATACAAACAAAGCACTAGAATAGTGCCTATGTACATTACTTGTTATTGTTATTACTTTTGAGAAAATGTATACTATCTATAGTGTATGTGTGTGTGTATATATGTATACACATATATATGCTATATTTAGTGTGCACATAATGTATATATGTGTGTGGGCATGTGTACATACTCTACACTCTCACAAACACACAGAAACACACACATACATAATAAAGAATAGTAGAGGAATTCAGATAATAATTTCCAATTCCTCTTCTCAGTTGCTAGTATTTTACTAAGGAAGAGGAAGCTGCACTTTTATCACATCCAGACTCTTCTGGAAAGTTCTGGAGATATTCTCCTGGTGTGCTCTATAGTGCCTTAGTCCTATCCATATAACCAATCACAAATAATGACCAACAATTAGGTAAGAGGTCATCACTGCTGTATGTATGAAATGAGATCACATGGAAACAAAATAGATTTTTATGTATGACTTTCATAAATAAGCTGTGTCACAAATACATTAGCCTCTATCTTATGCATTTAATTAAATTAAAATGTTACTGGTCAGAGGAATGAGTAAATAAGCCAAATAATTTAATGAAATGACTGCACCATAGAGGGAGGGCAGCATTCCATTGTTTTGTTGTGTTTATTTTAATTTCATGAACAGACTGTTTCCAACTGCACAGTTGACCCAATAGCCCATTTTGGGCATGGCTTCAGGACAAACACATGCCCTTCATCTATCAGAAGACAAGAGAGGGAGGATGTAGAGATTTACTGGCACTTGAAAAGATGCCAGCTCAGACAAGAGTCCCTGTGCACAGAAAATTACAACTGCTGAGAGTGCCATTTTCTAGGTGATGAGCAAATCACCAAGGAAGGTGAGATTAAGGACACTACAATTTTTGTCAATGATGAGTCCTTACATTCGGCTCAGAAAAAGTACTTTTCAATTCTCTTTGATTGTTTCTCTAGAACTATGACTCTCACCTGGGTTCCTTTTAAAATCTATAGAATTAGGGAAGTTCTTCCCAGATCTCTCTAATCAGATTCACCAGGAGGGGGCCCATGGCTACGTGTGTTTTAAACCATTCCCATGATTCTGATGTTGCAGGGTTGAAAACCAATGTAAAAAGTTAATAAAAGAAAAATTATATCTAAGCCATTCTGGAAAAATTTTTTGCATCATAGACTGAAGAAAACCTTACCAGCCATCAAAGCAGGGAGAAAACAAAGAAATGGACAAAGAACAAAAATTAAGGACAATTTTAAAAACACTAAGAATATTGAACAGCCCAAAATATCACAAGATAACTTGATATTCCATTAAAGCCAGATTCATTAGAAATTACCTCAGTAGAGACACCTCCTTGACAGAGTTTTAAGTGCCTCAGAGAGAGAAGTCAGAAATGGGATGTTCATAGGGCTTTGGGGTCAGAACTCCAATGATTTCAGGTAGGTCTTTCATGGTACAGAAATTGGGCAAAGCTCATGATATATTTTAACATTGGTGGACCTAGCACAAATCAAGTAAATCCTTGTTCAATAAGCAAACTGTTTGCCCTAGTGAGCAGGCTATTGTCTCATAAATTGATCTGTAGGAATTTCTTGAAGCCAACAGTGAAGTTATCTGTAGTCTTATATTTCCCAGGCAAAGCTTTCCTGGAACAACCAACTATGTCGTGTTGGCATAAGTAGCTACACCTCTCTATCAGAGTGCTCAGCATATCGTAAATGCTTATATCAATTTAGCTACTGCTGCAAAAATGCTGTATAACAGAGCACCATAAAATTAATTTGCTTAATAAATATTATATTATCATTTACTGTTAAGCTTGCAGCGGTGTGGTTTGAATTGCATTCAACTGAATCTCAGCTGATAGATATATGTATATATATATATGCCAGGCTGGGGGCCCCACTCTAGGCTGGCTTGTTGGAGAAGTTCCACTGCACTCTCCACTGCACCTCTTCTAGGACCAGCAGCATAGCCAAGGCATGACAATGACAGAATAGAAGAAGGAAATTAGAAATTGCAAGCCCTCCTGAGGGCAAGACTTAGAAGAGGCACAAAGGCACTTCTGTCTCATACAGGTCAAAACAAGTCACATGGCTGAGCCCAGATTCAGTGGGTAGGGAATTAATCTCTGCCTCTTCAGTGAGAGGAAATGGAAAGATACATGGCAAAGAAGGAGTTACAGAAAAGGGTGAAACATGGGGACCATTAATGTTCTCAAGCACAGTGCTTAATAAGTATTCACTGAATAAATAATCAATCATGTTGCTTGCAATCTTGGTTTGGAAATTTAGATCATTATCTTTTTTCTTTCTTTTCTCGTATATATTTATTTATGCCATTATTAGCCTCATACATTAAAGGTGATGCTGTACACAGATGAGACTAGTGATTTATAAATCATTCAACTCAACAACCACCCCTCTGTCATGCCCTGTGCTAAGAGCTATGCATTATAGCTAAGAATAAGACAGGCATGGTCCCCACTCTCATGGAGCTTTTAAATCAATCAGAAAGACTGACTTTTAATAAGCAATATGTGTGATAAGTAGTAAGGAAACCAAAGTAGAAATGGTCATGGAAATAGCAGTCACCTTCTTGTGTACAGAATCTGTTTTCTGACATAGACAAAATGTTCTGTGAGTGGGAAGTCTATCATTAAGTCATCAGACCAGGAGAGGACATGCCGTCTCCTCAAGTCTCAAGGCTCCAACCCTCCATGACCTGAGGGTGTCCTGGAGACTATGAGTCTCTCTCCTAACCCACTTCCAGGTCCAGAGAAGAGATTGAGTTACTCTCTCCACATGTTTCCCAAGTGCTTGACATAGTTCATCATTTGGCTAGCTAACTGTCCAAGGCCTCCCTGCCTGCTGAGAGGTTTCAGACAGGTGAGAGGCAGCGAGGGAGGGGACTGTCAGGCCTGCAGAGACTTGTCCTCATCCCCCTGAAGTTGGCTCACAATCCCAGCCCCATGATCCAGGGGCCACTGAAGTGGTTGTTAGACAAGTGTGTGATTGTTTCAGGAAAACAGGACCCTGAGAGGTAAAGACTTAAAAAAGCAAAAGACATAGTATCCAATTTATCTTCCAACATAAAAGCTTTGGGCTAAGAGCCAAATAATTTTCTTGAATTTGACTTTTTTCTGACTCCTTAACTTAGCCAACTAGAATTCTTTTTTAAGTATCATCCTCTGATTCTAGTTTAGAAATGAAGGATTTGCCGCCAGTAACGATGGAATGTAATGTCCTTGGCTTTGTCAACTCCAGCACAAACAGGACTGTGTAGGTTTATGCCATAGGTCTGGCACGTAGCAAACGTATAGATTACAGAAAATCTGTCAGAAGTAGATGACTGGACTCCTGCTGAGAAACAGATTGAAGAGCAAGAAATACCAAGCTATGTTCCCGCAGGTTATGTGCTAGATACTAAACTTGCTGTTAATAGGAAGAAGATGGTAAGCAGGAAATTATCAGTCCTCCAGCGCCCCCATTCAATCACTGCACTAATATTTATCATGTGCCTGTTGTTAACCAAGAAAAACCAAAAAAAAGGAGGGAAGAGCCTTAAAAAACAGCAAAGAGGGAGAGGATAATGGACAAATGCATGACTGAACAGTCTTACACGTTTTACCTACATTATTACATGTGGTCCTCTCGACAAGGTCCTGAAATGTTGAGAATTTGACCAAAGTCACACAGTTGGGCACTGTCAGAGGTGAGACCCCAACCCTTGCCTGCAGATTACCTTGCTCCTCATTCTTTTCTGCCCACATCTCAGATGGAAAAGGATTGAATGCTGTGACTCTAGTACCACTGAAGTGCCAGAAAATAGGCTATTAAACTGGGGCAAGAGACCCTAAGTCCTGAAAATCCTAAAGACTCTAGAATTGGTGACCATTTACCTTAGGTGTGTGACTTATGGTTATAACCAAAAAATATGCAAACAAGTAAGAAGATACACTACAGGGTGACAGCAGAAACCAAGCCAGCAAGAAATGCAAAGCTGCTCACTGTCTTTCCTACTGGCCTCCCTTCCTACTGCAATAGTTCTTACCCTGAGCATTAATGATTCATTTATTCATTCATTCATTCACTCATTCAATATCTGAAGGAATACAAGGAGCTATGGGATAAAGACCTATGGAGTTTACCGTTGGAGTTTACCAATGGAGTTTACCATTGGTTAAGCCAATCATCACAGAATTAAATGCATTAATATAAGTTGCTGTGTAGAAAAAGTAAAAGGTCCCATGAGACCTTGTGCCAGAAGACCTGATTCATATTGGCATCAGAAAAGGTCTGTCCAGGAAAGAACTATCATGCAGTGATGGTGTAGGCAGCAGAAGAGAACAAACCCCCAAGTGCAAGCATTCTTTTTTCAAGTCTTTAACTGGTGTGACACTTGCCGTTGTCTCACATGGCCAAGTGCAGAGCCAATGTGAGAGGACACTGCCTGGAGACAGGACACCCAGGGCCTGAAGACAGAGAGATGTGAATAGATTGGGGGCGTTCACTGTAGAAGTGTACCCAAAGTGACCAGAAGGGAGGCACTTGACCCTGCCTAATGAGTAAAGATGAGGCTTCCCAGAGGAATAGGACACCTAAGCACAATCATCCAAGTGTAACACTAAAGAATGGGTGGGTAGGAATGAGTCAAGAGAGAGGGAGGAAGAATATTCCTGGGATCAGCATGTTCAGAGGTTTGCAAGTGAAGTCTGAAAACTGGGTAAGGAAATTAAAGATGTTTAGTAGCTGCCTAGTAGTACAGCAGGAGGCAGAAGTGGTTAGGAAAGGTTTAAAAAAAAAGACCATGTTATAACAGGCCTTAGTAATATTATCAGATTTACATTCTAGAAAGACCTCCATTGCCTCCATTTGAAGGGCTAGGGAAACCCATTAGAGGTACCCTAATGCAGAAGAATGAGCCTCACCTGGAATAGGAGCAGTAAAGATCAGGGGAAGTGTTCAGATTTTAGACATAATAAAAAGTAAAATTAATAGAACTTGATGAAAGAGTGTGTGTGGAAGGGAAAGTCAAAAGACCAATTCAGATTTCTTCTTGGGGAAACAAAAATAGGGATGGCATTTACTGCTAAAGAGACAGTGGGAAGAACAGACTAACTGGGGTGGGAAGATGAGTATAGCTCCGATACCCTAAATTGGAATTTCCTATGAGACAACCAAGTGCTTGGGAAGAAAGGTAGATATACAAGTCTGTCAACTAACACCGTCAGGGGAAGCGGTCACCACCAGGGCAGAGTGCATACCACAGAAAAGAGCCCACGACAAAACCTGGAAAAACACCAGCCTTTGAGGCCTAAGTTTGCAAGATGAGCCACCAAAAGACACTGTGCCTTGGTCTCAGAGGTGGTGAAAAAGAAGAGGGGGCTGGTCACAGGGGTGACAGAGGAAGAAAACACTCCCATAGAGTGTGGGCAGCAGCATGTACTGAGGCTAAGGGGGCCTGTGAGCTCAGGACTCAGAGGCAGACCCTTGTGCTAATGACTCTGAACACACCAAGCCTTGTTGGTGTTTTGGAGGAGAGGCAGCCTGGAGTAAATGTACAAGGGGGGGAACATTAGAAAAATGTCCAAAGCCAGTTAGAGAATTCTTTCACCAAGTTGATGATGAAGGGAGAGAGAGGCAGGTGACAAAGGAGAATGGGGGCTAGGAGGAGGCTTACTTTTTCAAAAAGCAGAGAAATCTGAGTACGTTCAAATGCTGACGAGAAAGATCCAGTAGCAAGGAAAAGTAGAATACACAGAAGAGAGAATGATTATCGCTTTAAAGGAAAAGGATAATTGTCCAAGACTGACTCCCTCTTGGACCCTTCCCCTGTGGGCTTCGTCTCCACCAGTCTCAGGCACCCTGCCTGGTCTCACTGTGCGGGTCCCTGGGCAGGGTGATTGCATGCTAACTCGGAGTGCTGTGACCTCCTGGCGTGGACAGCCCCACCCGAGCCACTGGCCACTCGCTTCACTGAGCTCACTGATCAAAACTTTCTCATTCTTTGTGATGGGTAGGGCTATTTATCACTTTAAACTTTGCAATGTGGCCTTGAAGAGAAGGGCTCTCTGACAAAATGCCCCAAGAGAGGCACCACCCAAAGAAACAAACAACCCCCACCCTCCACCCCCATTCATCCCACTACCCATGATTCCTCCTGTTTTCATCACTTGAAGGCAGCCCAGCAGAAACCACACAGCAGCATTCAAGGGCTGGACAAGAACGTTGGGTTGTAAACAGGGTACAGATGCCAAAATGTGTTAACCCTGTTTATATATAATGAATGAAGACCAGGAACAGCCATCATTGTAGAGCAAAGAAAAGGAAGGAAGAAGGAAAGCACATTTCCCAATACATGTGTGTGTGTCTTGATTATAATGGTTGTTTCTCATTCTGGTTGTTTATGAATAATAGTGACTTTGTTTCCTTAAAGATGCACTGAACAAAATAACCCATCTTGAAATGATCACCCATTCTGCAGGAAGGGAACATGATAGAAACCTAAAAGCCTGTTAGATTGCCTTTATTCCAACCTCTCTTTGTATTTAGAGTATTTGCCAAAACATATTTAATCCTATAAAGCCCCAAGATGTACGTACATTTTTTGGCTCACATATAGACAGCCTGACTCTATTGGAAAAAGATGCTGTATGTCTTCCATTTCCAAACCAAGCTTCTCAGAATGGCCTGGCTGGGCAGAGCTGGAGGAAAAACCACAGGGGAGGGTTGGGGATCTTTACCATAACACGAGGCTGGGGAGGGGGTCACAGAAGGTAAAAGAAATCCTGAGAAATAGCAAAGGTGATGTTAGCATAATAGCCATGGGGCCTCCCCAAGGAGATCGAGGTCCAGGATAGACTCTAGATCCTGGAGGGTGATCCCAGTCATAGGGCTGGTGGCCCCTGACCTAGGAAAGCTTCCACACACCTCCGATGGACCTGCCACCAAGGCACTGGGGCAAATTCCTTAGGCTGATTAATTAAACCTGCTCAGATTCCCCCAAATAATCATCAAAGGTTGTAAATGGCTACAACTTTAAACTCCCAGCCTTCCAAATCCCCCTGTAAGAAGGCTGGTGAAGAGGAGAGGAGAGCTCTCCTCAAGCCCTGCTGAGTCTCTCTGGAGCTTCAGTTTTCTTCTCTCTCTCTTTTTTTTCCTGAGGTTGCAGCAGCTTGGAGACTGGAGAGTCCACTTGCCAACACGCAGGGTGGCCTGGGGAAGTAACATGCAGGCACTCTACCCTTCCTTCCCTCATCCTCTCAGGTACCTATCTTTTTGCCACAACTTCCTTTCTCTGTGTCCTTGACCTTGGGAAATATCCTTAACCTTCCTTTGTCTCAAATCCCTCATCTATGCGATAGGGAAATAATAGTCCCTGCCTCAGAGGGTTGTGGTCAAGTCTAAATAAATCAGTATATCTGCAGCCCTTAGCTTGATGACTGACACCACGAAGTGCTCAATATTAGCAGTTATCTTTATCATTATTTTTATTATGTTATTGGTGCTGCTATTTTGCCCTGGAAACCTCAAGCTCTTTAAGGACAAGTAGCCTACCTTGTCCTTCCCTGTCCATCCCCATAGCGACAAGCACAATGTCTTATGGATTCATGTCCAATATACATGCTGTTCAAAGGAGAAGGAGGGGAAACAGGAGAAAAAGGGAAGGAGGTAGGGAAGGGGGAGGAGGGTGGGTAATGAAACCAGCTCATATATACAACAGGGGCAGCAACAGGAAGTGTAAACTCATCTAGACTCACCACAGCAAAAACCAAACAATCAAACTAATGGACAGGACAGTTACACATGGAATAGGAGCTATACAGAGATGGAGGTGCTCACCTGGCTCTGCCACTACCTGATTGTACATACCTGGCCAAGTACTTTCTCTTCTGTAGCCCTTGTTTTCCGTATCTCTAAACAAAGGATAAGCAGCACAGAAGATTCCTTCCATCTGTAAATGCCTTGGCTTTAATCTTGCTGCAGCTTTCGTGAAGTGGGCACCAGCCTAGTGGAGAATCCAGCAGACAGCCCACAGTCAACATGAACACTTGTGGAGGACGAGCAGCATGGGGCAAGGATGACAATCACAGGAAGGAGAAAGGTCCACAGGGAATGAGTAAAGACAGGGAATGAGAATCGAATCAACCCAACTCCAGGGAATGCAAGCTGATAGTTATTGAGCACAGATGATGTTCTAGCCACTGCTCAAGACACTTTCAGCTGCGTTGTGTTTTTTTTTTTCTTTTTTTTTCTTTTTTTGGAAATCAGACTAAAGAAGTCCCCATTTGAGAAAGAGGAGGAGAGCAAAACACAACCAATGTTTCAAAGCCAGTAACACAGATGGGAAAAGAAGAGGGAATAGGAAATAGAAATTCACAAATGTTTGATGACTTGGGAAATGTAAGGGAGAAGGGAGGGGCTGTTACAGGTAAAACCATTGTGGGATCAAATGACAGCTGTTAATGGGGCTGAATTATTCAACTAGAACCCTTGGTGGAATTATCTACCAGTTGACCAACTGGTAGATAGAGCCAAGAGGAATTGAAGAGATTAAGAAAGTTTTATTTCCTTCTTTTAAGATTTTTTAAAATTTATTTATTTATTTAAGAGTTGGGATAGGGGAGGGCAGAAGGAGAGGGAGAGAATCTCCAACAGACTCTATGCTGAGCATGGGGCCCAATGTGAGGCTCAATCTCATGACCCCAAGATCATGACCTGAGCCAAAACCAAGAGTCGGACACTTAACTTACTGAGACACTCGAGCTTTGTTTTCTTCTAAGAAAAATCTGATTATAATTAAAATCTAGCCTTTATACTTGACTCTAATATTTCCCCACCTCCTCTAACCCCTGCCAAGGACCAAAACCACCCTCTAAAATATGGATGCAGCCACTCTCTCTGGCTTGTCAAATTTTAGTAGTCTTGACCTCACACCCTTTACCTTAAAACTGCATTCTTGTCAGTATTCCTAACTTTCTTCCCAGCCCCTCCAACCTCAAGAGTGACTCAAACAGTCTTCCAGAAGCCACCTTCAATTTGCTGTGTGCATGCCATCCTGCAGCCCATACCCATGCTCAATGCAAGCTCTTAGGAGGCCTTTCATCAGTCAAGGCTCTAAGCTCTAAGCCCCTACCAGGCAGAAGAATGTTTCACAAACTTCTCGTGAATATTGGCATCATCTGGGAGCATAAGCAATGTAATGAATGGATGAACTAGGCCAACAAATCCTCATGTGGTTTGACTGGATCCTTGCCCAGCGGATGCTGGCAAGGAGCAAGGAGATAGGCTTTCCAGTGGTAATTCACCCTAGGAGCAGGGAGACATGTTTTGAGCCCACCCACTTCCTTTTAATTTTTTGCATGGAGTCTTTGCTCATTACTTCCTTTTTTTTCTAGACATTTCTGTTCTATTATCCCATATTCTTCTACCTTTAACCTCTTTTACCCATTAAATCCAGCCTAAGCAGCTCCAACCCAGGAAAACTTCCCTGACTACCGCATCTGAGACAGACTGGCTTTCAGTACTGCATTTCTTTCTTTCAAAGGACTCATCTCAGTCTGCAAATATCATTCATTGATAGGACTATTTGACATCACTCACTTCCCCACTAGACTATAAGCTCCATCAGGAGCTTTCTTTTTGCTCAATAACCTTGCACACTGCCAGACACACACGGTTTCAACAAATATTTGTTTTTGGTTTTGTTTAAAGATATTTTATTTATTTGAGAGAGAGAGAGCGCAAGTGACAGAAAGAAAGCAGGAGCAAGGGGAAGGGCAGAGGGAAAAGCAGACTCCCCACTGAGCAAGGAGCCCAATGCAGGGCTCAACCCCAGGACCCTGGGATTATGACCTAAGCCAAAGGCAGACACTTAACCACCCAGACACCCCTCAGCAAATATTCATGGAATGAATGAAGGAACTCAGAAAGACAGAGAAGTGTCTAGGTCACTTCCAAACTGACCCCATCACCACCCTGTCCCTAGGGTGTGAAGTGACAGCAGTAGTTACTTGGTCCACCCTCCAACTGAAGCAGGAAGCCCTACCACAGCACTGACAACTCCTATCCAAAGTCTTCCCATTCACTCAACCCCAGAGATGCATGTTGAAACATTTACAGCTTAATATCCAAAGAGCTGGGTGCTCCTATAGATAACTGTCTAAACATGAATGAAAATCAATTTTAGAATGCTATAAACCAAATAACCTTGACCATATGAGATAAAATGCCTACAACTCCTTAGAGAATGTCATCAAAGTAAACTATTAATGTGGAACAAAAGACTCCAACAATGCCAGCCCTACACATTCTGATCTTTCCCAGACATCCACCAAAGGAACAAGATGTCTATAAATACCATGACTTCCGAGAGTATTTTCACAATAGTACTAACATCAGATAAAGAGCCGTGCCAGAAAAAACACTTGATTCTCCGAAGGCTTGGGATAATGGCTGGATTGTGTGATTTACTGATAGGACAGCAAACCATAACAGAGCTAAAATTAGTCACTACCAATGAATGAAAATAATATGTATATCAAGATAAATATATATTGAATAATCTGTATAGAATCTGAAGAGTACTTAACCCTGACCATTTAGCCATCCCTATCAAGCCACTGTGGTCAGCACAGTAGCACAATGTGCCAGGCATTTTTATGATCAACAGTTACATAGCTCTGTTGCTCTGGGAACCTTTGGGAACATTTTGGAAAGGAGATACATACTAGACTTCAAGGAACATAGGCTTTGGAGTCAAAATGAACTGGATTTGAATTTTAGGTCTCCTGATTACCAGCTTTGTGCTCTTATCTCATCTATAAAACATAGGGTCATATCAGGAATTGGTGTGGCCCTCAGGCCAAATCTGGCCAACCAGCTATTTTTTGTAAATAAAGTTGCATTGGAACATAGACACAAGCACACCTTTTTAAAACAGGTTTTTTTATGGCTATTTTTGTGCTTTAATGGCAGAGTAGCTACAACAGAGACCATATGGCCCACAAAGCCTAAAATACTATCTTACTTACTACCTGGCTTTTTGCAGAAAAGGTTTGCCATCCCTTGATGTAGATTGCACACATACTGTTCCCTGCCTGAAATGCATTCATTGATCTCCCTTCACCTGGCCAGTATCTTCTCATCTTCCAGAATCATTTCTTGAGAGCAGCTTTTCCTTACTACCCAGGTAAAGTTAAATCTCTGGCTCTATGCTCCCATAGCACCACTTTGGATAAGACTCATCACATTTATAAATACTTGTTCACTGTCTGCCTTCCTAACTAAATTGTTAGCTCTAGGAGAGTCAAGATGACGCCTGCATCCTATAGCCTTACTTTGAAGGTTCAAATAAGCATCTTAGTTGAACTCTACACGATTTTACTCTTCCATAATATTTCCCTGTCTTCAGTAGTTATTCCCCCAGTGATCGGAGTTTTCTTGAGTATAGAAAAATCCTATTTTAAGTGAAAGTCATTAGAATGGAGGAGGCATCAAATTCCCTACTGCAATTAACAGTAGTGAGAATACTGGCAATGAACCAACACTCTCACTATGGATATTCTTACCGGGCTCTTCCTAGAATCCAAAAGTCATTTCATCAACCAATACTTATCAAACAACTGTTCTGTGAAGACACCATTTTGGTGCTATCGTACAAAGAACAATAAACTCAGCAAGTCAAATCTAAGCCAAAGAGTACTTTGAACTCAGATCATGAAGCTAGAATTTCAAATTGGAATTCCCTTTGAAGGATATCTGTCCTCCAAATTAGCATACCATTTCCCAAAAACACTGATACCACCATATTTCCTTTAATTTAAGAATATATTTTATTATTTCCTTGTTTGAATGCCAGATGAAAGAGCCAGCTTGCTTATAGGGCCATACTGTGTGAAAATATACAACTCTAAATGACAAAATCCTATCCAATATAGAAGGATGGAAAATCAAATCACTAATAAGATTGACAACACTCATGTTATCCTTACTCCATGTCATGTGTTCATTGACAGTATGAAAAATGGAATTGTCCACATTTTTAAATTTCTCACACACACACACACACACATTCATGTACTACAAAAATATAACTTACATAAATTAAAAATTTATAAATTAACTTACATGTATTAAATATTCCTATGATGTTACTCTACTCTTCATTCATTCTTCTCCATCTGGTTACCTACCATTGCATGACAAATTATCCCAACACTCAGTGGCTCAAAGCAACTATTTTACCATGCTCATGATTTTGTGAATCTAGAATTCTGATAGAGCCCCTCTGGGGGTTCTGGCTAGAGATCTCACCTACTTCACAATTTGAATTTGACTGGGGCTACAACTATCTGAAGGCTGATGCCCAAAATATGTCACTCACATGGCTGGCAGTTGATGCTGGCAGTAGGCTGAGAACTCACTTAAGACTGTCAACCAGAGCAACCCCATGTGGCCTCTCCATGTGGTTTGAGGATCTCTCAGCATAAAAGCTGGTAGTGTCCTAGAGTAAGTGTTCCAATAAACACGTTTGGAAGTTTCATGCTTCCTAACCTAGTGTCTGAAGTGACATAGCACCACTTCTGCACATTCTCTTGGCTATAGTCAGAAAGGCCAGCGTAAACCCGAGGGAGGGAGAATTAGATCCTGCTTTGCCATGGGAGAAGAATTTGTGGACACTTGTAATCAGCCATGTTCACACATATACCCCTTATTCCTGTTCTCATTTTTTATGAACTCTTAAAAATCACTTGTTAGCTATTTTACCCTCCATATAAAAAAAATATTATATATACTATCATAAGAGAGTTTTTTTAAATCAAAATAGTCAAAGTAACCATATATCCCAAGCACTCTTGAAGCTCAGCCATAACCTTCACATCTGCAAGGTCCATGCATGTTCAGTTTAGGCCTCCAACAGGGAGCCATGCTACAACTGTCCCACCTGCTGCAATGAGCCTATCACAGGTCACATAGACATTTCTCTCTGTCACTGATCAAATAATAACAACACCATATTAACTTCACAGAAATGGAATTAATACTTACATGTAGGGATCCCTGGGTGGCGCAGCGGTTTGGCGCCTGCCTTTGGCCCAGGGCGCGATCCTGGAGACCCGGGATCGAATCCCACATCGGGCTCCCGGTGCATGGAGCCTGCTTCTCCCTCTGCCTATGTCTCTGCCTCTCTCTCCTCTCTCTCTCTCTGACTATCATAAATAAATAAAAATTTTTAAAAAATACTTACATGTAGAGGGTGTATGAATGTTTTCCAAGTGCTTCCACATTTTAACGCCAACAGCAGGCATGGGGCATAGGCATCCCTGACCTATGGCTTCCCCCAAAGCAGAGCCTGAGACAGTAATTTGGACATATAGTTCCTTTGAGATGTGATCTCAGGGAACATTGAGAAGGATTGGGAAAGCAAGACAGGGAACAGAGGCAAACCAATAAAACAGCACATTAGCAAATAGGCACTGTGGGCAACTGGGACACAATTCTAGTGGGGACCTCCAGGGAATTGTGGAGTGCATTTTAGGATTGTCCCACTGAGGGGTGAGGAGACTGAGGTACTTATCCACCAAATCCTGCTCACTATGACTGCTCCTGGGATAGTAAGTCCTTGGCACTCTAACCTTCCAGACTGCCACACATATGAACTAAACATCTTCCCAAGACAGGAAGCTGTCAGTATGCAGGCGACCTCCAGAGTAGACTAGGGGAGTGAGTGGAACCCCCACTGTGTCTACTGTGCTGTGCTAAGAGTTCTCTGAGCTTTATCTCAGTTCATCCCTACAGGAATCCTGTCATCCTTCATGTTGTTGCTATTTCCATAGCAACATATTTACAAGGGAGACAATTGAAGCTCAGAGAGATTAAGTAACTTGCCCAGGGTCACACAGCAGATACAGGCTGGTCTAATTCTAACTCTTACACTAAATTACCTCTGAGAGGCCCAGAAAGAGTAAGTGACTTGCCTGGAGTCACCTAATAAACATCCATGCCACAATCAGATATAAAAGCATTGTCACCTCTGGCGTGTCAGCACATTGTGCCTTTCTGTCCTCTTTCACTGAGCTCTATTCCTTGCAGAGCCTAATGAAAGCTTAACCAGAAACATTTGCATGGGTTTTGACTCGGCAAAGCAGACAATACATGCTCTAAGTCAAAACACGTGTCATCTGTGCTATACATTAAGCATCTCCCCAATTGGGGATGCTCTTTCTACCCCCAACTGTGTGGAAACAACCCAGAAGGAATCTCCTCAGAATCAGAATGTACTTTCGCTACATGGAAGGGGGGGGCAGGGAACACACAGACTCAGCCAAGTACAGCTCCATCGAGGGCTTCACTTTTCCTGGAATTCTACTTAAGAGCACTGGCTCAACACCACAGATGTACAACCTAAACAGAAAGACTGAGCAGCAGTCTGAGTCAGAGGGTGAATGTTTACTAGAACAAGGCTGGACCCCAGAGAGTGGCTCTCATGGGGGTGGGAGCTAAGGGAGTGCCCTCAGACAAGTGAGTAGATGGGCAGTTGTAAAGCAAACCAGCCAAGAAGGGTAAAAAGAGCTAACACTTTTTACACCATGTCTAAGTATCCAACCCGTCCCCCCACACACACACCCTGAAATACCTCTTATCACACTCATTATAAATGAATGTCATTTGATCAGTCATTTGAACAGGTCACAGCGCTAATGAGATCAGAGTCTAGATTGAACCTTTCTCAAGTGGGCCAGATTCCAGAACTCATTGCTTGACCCCTCCTAGCCCCCATCAGGTGATTAAAGAGCACCTAAACAACACACCAGAAGAAGCACGCCATAGCGCACACCCCTCTCAGATAGGCCTGTACCTTGTTAAACACTGTGTACTCAGGGCTTTGCACACTGAGCTCCTGGCCCAGAGTACACAACTTCTGGAGTGGCCCAGCGAAGGGAACAAAACCTGCATGCAGGACCAAATGTATGAAGCCATATTGGAGTGTGTGGGCCCCAGGCACAAGAAAGCACCACGGGGCTTTCACAGAGAAGACAGCCCTGGGAGGAGTATGGGAATTGTCATGGCTGAGAAGAGAGGAGGTCCAGGTAGAAGGACTGAGACCCACGCTGAGAGATGGACATGACAGTCAAAGCACGGTGAGCAGGCCCAGCTGCCTAGAGTTTGTGGTTCGGATAAAGAAGAAACAGGAAAGAAATGTAGAGAGGTTGGCTGTCATCACTCTCATCCTTGAATGTCAGGTGACACTTTGGAAACTGTAGGAAATAATAATAACTAAAATCTAGTAAGAATTTCCCATGTGCGAGACACTGCTTCCCAACCCACAGCAAGATTTCTCGTTGTTGGCGCTACTGATATTTTGGGCCATTCTTTGCTGTGGGGGACAGTCCTGGGCATTGTAGAAAATGTTCAGTATTCCTGGCCTCTACCCACTAGGTACCTGTAGCACCTCCAGCCCCTGGTTGTGATGACCAAAAATGTCCCCTGACATCTGAAAGATGTCCCCTAACAGGCAAAATCACCCCTGGTCAAGAACCAACATTCTACACGTGTTAAGTTATTTAATTTTTGCAACAACTCTAGAAGACAATTGCTATTGTTAGCTCTGTTTTGGGGGTGGGGAAACTGAGGCACAGAGCAGTTATATAATGCAGCCAAGTTCCCTAGGTTTATAAAGGGCACAGTCAAGACACTCAGCCAGAGCACACTGAGAGGCAATGACTTTACTCCCTATGCTTCATTTAACATGTTGAAATATTAAATTTAAAAGATATAAAATGCAGTAAGCCTTGTGTTTGCAATTACTTGGAAATCTGTACGAGGTTGCATGACAACCAATAATAGTACACCAAAAAATCGTAATAATATAGGTTTAAATCACAGGGGTGAAATCATACAGGTTTTATTTCTTTCTATAATAGTGTTAAGTCATATTTTTTAAATAAAGGTGAAGGGTTTCATAGACTCCAGGCAATACTTCTAAACTTATTTCTATCACCTTTTCAAGAATAATTGGCTGAAATCAGTTCACTCCCACTCATTCTCTGAGACTCGTCTCAGGCACCACCTCCTCCTGCAGGAAGACCCTTAACACAGTGTAGGGTAACGGGGTGATGGGCATCAAAGAGGGCACGTGAGGAGATGAGCACAGGGTGTTATACTATTATGTTGGCAAATTGAATTCAAATAAAATATTTAAAAATAAGTAATAAATATTAATTTTTTTAATGCTTCTATCTTTAAAAAAAAAAAAAAGTGTGGAGCGTAACATAAGCACTCTGCAAAGGGTCACTAGGATCCTTACCCCCTTTTTGACAGATCAGGAACGAGATTCAAGACATTGCTCGAAAACGTATGTGCCTTCTGCCATTCTGCCCCCTAAGTGATTTACCCATCAGAGGAAGTACCAGCGAGAAGAAGGGAATAGGTGGCTGACACACAGGGTTAGATCCAAGTCAGCTGGCTAAGGCCCAGCTGGTGCCGCAGACAACCAACCAGCAAAGCGCTGGGTCCCGTAGGCGCCGCCGGTGCCTTGTGCTTTGGTGCCCTCTGCTGGCCCAGGCCTCAGCGGCCGGGAAGGCGCTTGCAGCCCGGGTGTGGAGCCCGGGGAGGCCAGAGAACCCGAGTGTCAATCTGCAATTTGCCCCAAAATCTCCCTAATACCTAGGTGCCTGCCCTATTTTCTTATTTTTTTTTAACAAGGAGAAGCAGAAATGGCAGGGGTTCCAAAGCTGAGTAAAACAGAAGCCTTAAAAAAAGAAAAAAAAAAAAAAACAGAAGCCTTAAGGGAAGAATATTAAAACTTAAAAATGTAAAACAAAACCCTTCAGCCATTCTTCCAAGCAAGATGCTGTGCAGGGAACTGTCCTCTCCATGCCCCTCTTTTAATCCACTCTGGGCTGGTAGGGCAGTGGACTGCGCGGCAGAGGAGGAGCTGGAGGTCCCTGGAGTACGTACAGAAAGAACAGTGTTCGTTGCACACGTGCACACACACATGCACGCGTGCACACCTATTCTGATAGACTAATAAATGGATTCAGTAAGTTTTCGAAACAGCTGAGTTCAAATGCCCTGACGTTTGAGGTGTCTCAACTGGAAGTGTTGGATGGTTGCTAATAAGGCCAGTGGGGCTCCATAATGGAAGAGAAGGTAAGGTCTATTGAGGGTGGACACAGAGGCAGGCCCTTCACATGAGGTATTTTCTTGAACTCTCTAAGGAAGGAATTACCATCCCCGTCTTGTCAAGTTCTGAACAGGTAGGTAACTAGCCCACAGTCACGCAGCCGCTGCCTGCTGAAGCCAGGTGCTGGCCCCCTGAGCGCACATCACAGCCCAGACTGGCCGGACCACCCCAGAGGACAGGATGGATGTTGACGGCAATGGCAGTGGCTCTGATTCAGACAATTGTCTCCCAGTCCTAAAGAGGAGCCTTCGCTGCTGCCTGTCAAGGGAAAGAAAAAAGCACATCTTGGAAGGGGGAAAAGCTTGATGCTGAAGATGAAATCAGATTAGCTTTCCTGGGGTGACTGGTTGTTCTGAATCATCCAGCGCAAACAAGTGTTTTGCCATCTGGTAATTACCTTGGGGCTGTGGTGTCAATCCCCTCGCCTTCATCCTGCCCTCCCTAAGAAAACACTGGCCCCTGGGTGGTCCAGATGGCCAGAGGCCTGTGTACAATGAACAGAGGCTGCTGATCCATGTGAGCCTTTCTGCCACAGGAAGTACTCCCATGCAAAAATACACTCAGGCAGATTTTCCTCCTCCTGAATGGGTCGTTAGAGAGTCACCGACTTCTGGGAAGGAAAGCATTCGAAGACTTGGGAACTCTCTGTGCACCCTCCTCCCCAACTCCTTTTTATTAACCAATGGAGATACCATCGTCCTCTGCCTTGCCAGCATTGTGTGCAATACTGTGGGACGGCCTCCAAGAACCAGCTCCTGCACCAGAGAAAAAAGGGAAGAGATGCTCTTGTTTTGATGACAGCCTTTTTGTCTTATCTCAGGTTGTGTCTACCATTCTTCCACTTCCTGGCCCTCCTAACAGTAACTGTTCCTCCAAAAGGACTTACTACAACAACCAGGGGATCTCCAACTTGCCCCCCAAACCGGAGAGTCCCTACCAGCCCTTAGGAAGGGGGAAATCCGGTAGAAGAGGCCAGAATTCACCAAGGAGTGAGGGGCAGATTTGATCACCCCAGATTCTCCCCCATCACACTGAAGAGGGAACTTTAACAGTCTCCTTGGAAGTCCTAGACTGCCTCCTGCTGATCGTTTTGTCCCAAACTTCTTTCTACTGACATCAAGAACTAAGGTGATATATGAATTAGGTCCGGGCACATATTCTAGTGAACATGACTTGGGACTCAACCTCTCTGAGCCTTGTTTTCATCATACCTAAAAAAAGGATGACAAAAGTAATTATATTTAAAAGGGATATTGCGATTATTAAACCCATTAATATATTTGCCTGGTATACAGTAAGTTGTTCATTAAAGTTTTTGTATTAAATATTATTGATGATAATATTGATTTTGTTATGAATGTATATATTATATATAATATATATTATCAGTATATATTGACACCAATATTACAAAGGTCAAAGCAGCATTCATATATATCTTTGAGCTCAAAGTCTATTGTTTATCATCTGTGGTAATGATTCTCAACCTCAACGTTATTGACATACTAGGCTAGATGATTCTTCGTGTGAAGGGCTGACCTGTGCAATGTAGGATATTCAGCAGCACCCCTGGCTTCCACCCACTGGATGTCAGCACACCTTCCTACCCATTGTGACAACCAAAAATGTCTCCAGACATTGCCATTTAATTGTCTCAGGGGTGGGGGGGGTGCAAAAATCACCCTTGGTTGAGAACCACTGATCTACCATATTCTGTGCCACTCAACTTCTGCAACTTTCTTTCATGGCAAGAGGGGGGAGAAATCCACTTATCATTCAAATGATGACAAAGTGACAGATACTTTAAATGTTGGCTCACTTTTGTCCCACCATGCTTTAGGTCCACTTACAGATGAAAAATTTTAAAGCCCAAGCCCATTTTACCTGCAGAGGTGACTAGAACTAAGGAAAGGCCAGGTATGATACCACCTGAGAATGAAGAGCACAGAAAAGCCAGAACAAAAGCAAAAAGCAAGAGTCACAGAAAGCAAACAAGGAAGTAGACTAAAATGTCAGAAAACTAAAAGAGACAAGAAGCCTGGGCCAATCGGGATGCATTAATTCAGGGGAGAGGATCTGCAGGCTCTGGCCAGAAGCTCTGTTGGAGAAGCCAGTAACCAGCTGTGGGGTTTCATGGGGTTCTTGTAACCTGAAACTGAAGAGTAATATCCTCACACTGCAGAAAGGATCTCTCAGAGTTTATGAAGGTGAGTGTGACCAGCTGGAGAAAAACAGGGGGAAGCCAAGGAAAGATGTCAGATGAAGGCCACCGTCCTTCTAAGAGAAATCTAGCTCTGAGCCACGTACCTGTGTTCACCTTCTTACATGGGATTTTCACCCTGAAATCCCTCCTGCTGGAATAAAGTGGATTATAAACACTGACCTATTCACTGAGACTGGTATTATTAGGTGACTCACCATGCAAAAAAAGAGACGGGAAAGAAAGAAATGGACCAGAGTGACTATCCCAGGGGAGAGCAGAGATGAAAACAGGGATGCTTCCTGTTGGTTTAGTCATAGCATCTTAAGTGCTAAGTGGGGCCACCTGGGTGACTGTTTGCCTGGTGCAGAGCAAAAATCGTGGGAATGGGGGCTCAGATGAAACTGTGTGGGGGCCTACCTCTGAAAGTGACTAGTTAGACAATGCTGGGTGGATCATTTCTCTCCTCTAGCTGCAATTTCTTTCTTTTGAAGTCAGGTAACAGCCCTTGCCTTGATTAGCTTGGTGTGAAGTGTAGAGGAGAGAGAATTGCATGAAAGCTTTAATATCAACCTCGGTTGAAGCAAAGAGTCATGAGGCCTGCCTCTATCACTAAAGCATTGAAATGATGTCAAAGGCCTGCCACCTAGATTCCCAATCTTCAGCAGAATCAACTGATCAATCATTCCACCTAGTGAGAACTTTGGCTTACAGAGTTTCCCTCATTGTCTTCTGATTCTGAGAATGTCCCTCTATCCCACTGGTTTATTAGAACTCTACTTTCCAGAACAGCTGTCTGAGCATAATTCCATATTAAAATGAAGAAATAAAGTCCAATTCCAACTCAACACTCACTACTATCATGCCTCGAGAATCCTGCCACCACCCCATTCTAACACCTAGCCATCCCATCCTATCCCCAACACCTAGCCAAAGACTCAGACACAGGGGAACTTCCACCAACCTTGCCAGTAGGTACTTTTAGGGACAGAAGAGAAAGACCAGTCTCCCACTAGCTCCAGAGAATAGGTCCAAATACGTTCTCAAACACGATGTCAGAAAAATATGGTGCGTTTGGTTAAGCACATTCCCACCCCCCACCCCCATCCATCTCTGAGTCCAGGAGTAACCACAAGGGACATTTCATCCATATGTTTCTCATTCATTCAAATGTAACTCACTAAGCAGTATAAGGCCAAGATGAGTTTGCGTGCTGTATCATTTATTAATTTTGTTTTTACTCCAGAAGCAGTAAATTATATTTTCTGAGAGCAAACAATGTCAACCCTCAAAATATTTACACTTGAGCCAAGCATAGAACCTTCATACTGTACCATGGCTGAATCATGCAGAAATACACATCTCAGCCCTGAAAGGGCAGAGATTCTTCACTAAGTAGTTTGAAAAAAAAATATCTAATAATTTCAGTGGGAAAAGGTGTATTTCCAAAATACAAAGTACAGAATATAAACAATAAAAGTTGACAATACCCTCTCAATTGCTGGAAATGAACAGAAGATGCCATGACTCTCAAGCAGACAGAGTTATTGTGGAGTATACATGTTTATGTTCATCAAAAAGAGGAATTGAAATTTGAAAAACACTGGTATAGAAGAAAAATAATACCATTTGTCTTTCTCCAGAAATTTAAATATGTTTAATATTGAGGAGTTTGTTTCCTGCTTCTTAATTTTGCAGTTAAATCTGTTTGATTTACGAGTGGAAAGTTATTTTTCAAAGGTTTCTATTGTTATTACTAATATCAGACTAGATCTTTAGTCTCTGCTTATATAGTAATTCTTATGTTCTTCCTTAAAAGTGAACTCTCAAGGTTAGGAAGAGAAAGAGAGAAGAAGCTTTAGAGCCAATAAAGATTTGAGCTCAGTTCAACCACTCCTAGTTTGGACAAGTTGTTCAATCTTTTGAAACTTCAGTTACTGTATCTGTCAAAAATCCCTGCCATCCTGTCTTCTAGTACAGAAAATTTGTTACTTTTCTTAATGCCTTTAAAAATGGAGATCCCCAAAAGGAAAAGAAGATTAACTGAAAAGAGGTAAAATCAAAGGCCTGAGCCGAAGGCTAAGAGCACAGACCTTATAGACCAAGACACTAAAGCTAAATTTCCCCAGTATTTCGTGGTGTCTCCCAGAGTTGATGGCTCTTAGGTTATTACTGCTGTGGATTATTAAGTAAAGGAATCCAGGAAGAAACAGAAAATCTGAGGTTGGAGTGATAGAAGGAATAGGATAGGGCAAACCACCCCCCCCCCCCCACACACACACACACAAACAAAGATATCCATGTCCTTTTTTTTTTTTTTTTTTAAGATTTTATTTATTTATTCATAGAGACAGAGAGAGAGAGAGAGGCAGAGATACAGGCAGAGGGAGAAGCAGGCTCCATGCAGGGAGCCCGACGTGGGACTTGATCCTGGGTCTCCAGGATCAGGCCCTGGGCTGAAGGCAGGTGCTAAACTGCTGAGCCACCGGGGCCGCCCCGATATCCATGTCCTAATCGCTGAACGTCTAAATCTGTTACCTTACATGGCAAAAGGGAATTTACCGATGTGATTAAATTAGGAGTCTTAAGAAACAGAATATCCTAGATTATCCAGGTGGGTTGAGTGTAGTCATAAGGGCCCTCATAAGTGAATGAAGAAAGCAGGACAGTCAGGGTAAGACTTGGGGAGATACTGCTGCTTGCTTTGAAGATGGAGGAGGGGGTCACAAGCCAAGGAATGCAGGTGGCCTCTAGAAGTTAGAAAAGATTAATGATCAGGGTAAAGGGAGAACCTCAGTGGATAAGGTTTATTCCAGGAAAGTTCCATCAGGAATATATCACCTCTTGACTGATTTACTCCAGTCTATCAATAGCTTTATTCATGTTAGCAACAATATTGAACAGCATAAAGCGAATCAATCATTAAAATCATATTCACCATCTTTCAACTTCTGGCAAGTAAAAAATGTTCATGTCACACTGAAACTCTTGATTTCACCTAATTGTCCCCTCATGACATCCAGCTGATCCTCAAATTAAAAAGGACCATAAAAGGAAGGATCCCTGACACCCCAGAAATAATCAGCTCCAACCGACACACTGTTTGAAGGTGACTTCAAAAGAGGAGTTTCAGATGTGTTTCAGCAAGCAGTGGTGAGGTGAGGCCATTGTATGGGGTCTGGGGAAAAGGCCTTGGAAGGGGATTAATCACATAAGTGTTCATTGTTCAATCAAATGTATTTATTCCATCAGTCATCACACTTTTGTTAATCACCCCTATTAAAGGAAGGAACTGATGAAAGGCAGGAAGAGTTGCTTATTTGAGTGGAAAACAACAGTTCCAAAGCAGAGTTCATCTGACATCAAAAGGGTGGCTCCCAATGGCCCTGCAAAGAACTATATGCTGGTTTTGGCACATATACCACATGATCCTTCTGTGCATTCTCTATTTTACTTGGAGACTAAACATGGAGATGGATGGATGGATGGGTGGATGGATGAATGGATAGATAGGTCAGTCCATGATAACCAAGATGGACATTGTGGTGAGGAATGTAATTAGGGCAAGGACAGGATGAGACTTCATCACTGCTGTCAGTCTTACAAACCATCCAGCTAAAGTCATTAAATTTAAAATCACTTTTACATTTGCACCACTCAGTTTACTAATTTGGCTTTACCTCTTCTACTAAACCAACCCCCTGCCCCAGCCTCACATGATTTTCCTGCTTCCTCAGCTGTGGCAAACAAGTCTTCTGTTCTGTCCTCCTTACCTTCTTCACCCCCTTCCTCTATACCCTCAATCCATAAAAACTCAATTGAAAATAGGTAAGGTGTTCCATTAGCCTAGAGACATCATCTGATACAATGTTGAAATTCAATCACAGCTATTTCACTTTGTAACTTACATCCTTCCTCTTTTCTTTTGTCTTAATGTCAGATTTCAGGCTTATCAAACATGTAGTACAAATGTTCTCTATTTTTTTTTTTAAAGATTCTATTTATTTATTTGACACAAATGGAGAGAGAGATGGAACATAAACAAGCATGGGGAGTAGCACACAGAGGGAGAGGGAGAAGAAAGCGTCCCGTTGAGCAGAGAGCCTGACATGGGGCTCGATCCCAGGGTCCTGGGATCACGACCTAAGCCAAAGGCAGATACTTAACTGACTGAGCCACCCAGGCGCCCCCAAACACCCTCTATTTTATGCTGCAAATCCATTTAGGAAAAAAATGACTATGATTCATTAAGTTCCTCAAAAAAAAAAAAAAAAACCTTGGTCCTTGGAGTCTCTTCTTCAGCCATTGCAATCAATTGTGGATTTTTTCATTTGTTTTTTCAACTTGGTCTTATAAGTGTTAGGTGTCTATTTTCTCCAAGGACCAGATATCTGTACCATGCCTCTGACCCTAGCACAAAATTTCTTCCCATGCCAAAGGCCTTATTACACTAACAATTACATCCAGATATATAGAATATTTATTGTGTTCCAGGCTTTAGATGAAACACTTTTATACAAATTACCTCATCTAGTCCTCATCCTGACTCTTTGAAGAAAACACTTTTATTATAACCCTACTCTAAAGATAAGGCACATTGAGGTTAAGTGAATGTTCCAACGCCTTAAGACTAATAAATGATAAACCAAGACTTGAAGCCTACTGGTCCAACCCAGAACCCGTGCTGTTGGCCAGCACACCATGTAGCCTTAAAAGAGGAGTAGTCAAACAGCTGCCTCTTGAATGTTCTTCCCTTCTCAGATCAGCTCCTTTTATCACTCATCATTTCAGTGAATGTAAATGTAACATGTCATATTGCCTTGAATTTTCTCCTCTACCTCCTATCCCATCCAAACCTAATGATTCTGATATCTGACGTTCGCTCTAAAACATTTTTCATAGTCCAGTGGGTTTTGGAACACCTGGGTGGCATAGTCAGCTAAGTATCCCACTCTTGATTTCAGCTCAGGTCATGGCCTCAGGGTCCTGAGATCAAGCCCCATGTTGGGCTCAACACTCAGCGTGGAATCTGTTTGAAATTCTCTCTCCTTCTCCCTCTGTCCTTCCCACTTGTGCTCATTCACTCTGTCTCTCTCAAATAAACAAATAAATCTGTTAAAAAAATAGTCTAGTAGGTTATTTTGTTGAAATTCTCTGCCATTAACTATTTACAACTATATCATTTGGGAAAGCTAAAGATAAAAGTTTTATGATTATATGACTATTATGCTAGGTAGTCTGAAAAGTTCATCTGTAATGTCTAACTAGACAATAATAGTCTCTCCCTCCTCTCCTCATATCCCACTTTAGAACATCAGTGTTTGTAGTGGAAAGTCATGGTAGGACTATTATACTCAAAACTCAAGGAGGCCCAAGAGTATAGCAAAACAAGAAACAAAGTATGGAGCCTCTAGTTACGTTGCTGTGATGTAGCAAGAAATTAAAAACCTAGAACATTAGGTCCAGGTAAAGTCCTCCCTGTCTTTAAAAGATGAAGTAAAGTGGGGCTGGAATCCTCTGACCTGACTGAGGCCCTTACTTCGTTTGAAGAACTAAGGAGTTCCTTTAGGAGTGTCCTTTTTTTTTTTAAGATTTTATTTATTTATTCATGAGAGACAGAGAGAGACAGAGAGAGGCAGAGACACAAGCAGAGGGAGAAGCAGGCTGCATGCCGGGAGCCTGATGTGGGACTCTATCTGGGGTCTCCAGGATCACGCCCTGGGCCAAAGGCAGGTGCTAAACTGCTGAGCCACCCTGGGATCCCCTAGGAGTAACCTTATATCATCACACATCCTGGATCTCAATCATGTGCTTTGGACCATGGGTCTGCTATCCAGGCAGTAGAATGAACTAAAAGGAACCCAGTCAAGTCTGGTCATTGTTTTAGTCAATACTCAAACCCAGACCAGCCTTCATGATCTAAGCTAAGATGGTTAGACAAGTACACTTTTGTCAGTGTTTATGCAAACACGTATGCACACATTTTTCTCTCTAATATGGGGTCACACTGAATAACAACTACTATTTTATAAATATGAAGCTGGGCTAGCTTAAAGGTAATTATACTAAATTTCACATCCTCAGTTGAACTTTTCATGTCATATTAGAACAGATATTACAAACTGACCACTCAGTCCTTCAGCCCCCATGAATGGTACCCTCCCATGTACCCAGCTAGACAGCTAAAGGCTTAATTTCCCAAACCCCCTTGCAACTGGGATTTCCCATGTGACCCAACTTCTCCCAAGAAAACACCCTATAAGACATGGGAGACAGAAAAGGCCATCAAGTAGCACAGCTGCACCTCCTCTGACATACTCAATAATGGAGAAGTTGGGTTTCCCTGTGGCCACTGTCACAGGGTTGCTGGTGTCTGTGTCCAGCTGTGTGGCAGCAAATGCAGCAAGAAGAGTCCTATTTACATTCTGCAAACCCTTCAAAACATCTTTACTGTCCACACTTTCCATCCCAAAATTTTGCACCAATTTTCTTGGTTTGGTCAGTTACATCAAACCTGACCTTTTTGAAGTAAAATGCAATATGGTGCCCTTGAGTTCTGGAGAGTTCCTTTTCTGGAGCCACCACCTCTCCAAAGAGTTGAATACAAACTAGGAAAATTTGAATTTCCTTTATTGATTTCAAACTCACCTTAGAGTTAAGCCTGTTGAAGTACAGATTTGTGAAAGAAACAGAAATAGTGGTCACTTGTGCATCATTCTTATTCATTTATTCAAAAACATTTAATGGATGACTCTGCAAGGTCAAGGGTTACAATCCTTCCTCTTGAATCCCTCCTCTTCAGGAGCTCCCAGTTTAGTGAAGGTGACTTAGAAAAAAACTGGAAATGTTGAGTGAGAAGAGCAGAGAACAATGAGCTCTCAGCCTAGCCTTGGTGGGGTGAGAATACGTTTTCTTATTCTATGAGGAAGGGACATCCATGAAGATTAAACAGAGTGGCAGTCAGGCAAAAGTGAAGGAGGGCTAGAAAAGTCATTTTAGGCAGAAGGAACAGCATGTGCAAAGGCCCTGAGGGGACAGGGTAAAGAGAATACTTCACTCAATGTTCAATTCAAGCTGTCCAGAGTATGGCATGGCTGTTATATCAAGACCAAAGCTGTTAGGCAGAGTCCAGATTATAGAATTTTTTGGGTAAACTTGGTTTAAACTTGGTCTATTTCAATTTGAATGAAGAATTTTTTGGCAGAGTATATTTTGGTAAGGGGAGAGGAAGTAAGAAAGTAAGCAGAAGGATGCTAGATACCTGAAGGCAGGGAGGGAAGAAAATATTCCAGGAGAGATGAAAACTCCAACAAGAAGCACTGAGGAGTGATACTTGTTTGCACAGAGCTGGCCCCAAACATTTGGGGGAAAACATGGGGTCCAGAATGAGTGCACAGTTTAAGAGGATCCAAAATGCTCCTCACAACTTTATAGATCTGCCATATGACAGTGACGCAGAAGAGTAAGGGATTCAGTGTTTCCTTCACATAACTTGCCCAAGCAGGGCAGAAAGACAGTGTCTGAAAGAGCAGGAAATATGTGGCATTTTCCCAGTAGGAAGAGCTGGTGCTCCCTCCTGGGCCTGGTTCATGCTCTCCCAGTGCCTCTCCAGGCCCTCGCTGGCTGCAGCCTGAGTGATTATAGTCGAGGAAGGGAAGCTCCCATTTGAGCTGTGAGAAAGGAAAACCCAACATACGGTGCTGAGTGGGAGAATTTATGGTTCATCAACTCTCCGTTCTCTATTGAGATAAATGTCCCCACCACGGCTCACGCAAAGGCCTAGTCCACACCACTGAATTGAATGTGATGTAAAATTTAAAAGCCCTTTTTCAAAGATCTCATTCCAGAAAGCCAAAGCCAAGTAAAATACGTGATTACTTCCAAGATGAATGCCTTGCCTGGCAAGCTTTCCCGCTTTCCAGCTGTACTTTGGGGTTCCTTGTCTCAGTGCATTAATTGACGCTTAAACCCAAATTTTATTGTTTCTTGTATGAGGAAATGCCTCCCAAATCTAAAAGAAAAATTAAAAATCCCCTCACATACAAAATGCAATAACAACTTTGGGCCTAAGGAGTTCCAAAATCAAAAGAATATTTTCTTTCAACCCCTGGCAGTTCCAGGGGCAGGCTGTATTCCCTAGCTAGGATATAAATCAAGAACATCATACTTGCAGGGAGGCTGCCTTGGGCTGGAATTCCAGCTCTGCTGATTACTAATTGTGAGCTCTGAGAGACTCATTCACTTTCCTGAGTCTTGATTTCATTGTCTTTCATGTAGATTATAATAATCCTTCTTCTTGGAGTACTTGTGAGGTTTGAATAAACAAAGCAGCATTAGTGCCCAGCACAAGACTCAACTCACCAAGAGAGCTCAACACACAGGGTTGGCTCTTAAATGGATCGGTTTTCTCTCTCCACAGGAAAAACCAATTGACAAAGGCAAATACAAGAAGAGCCTGGAAGGTCATAGTTCACACTGGATTCTGATTCCCATTGGCCCACCAGCTTTAGAGGTACCTCCCAGGTGGTGTTTACAGAAAGGTAGACAGACGGAAAAGCTAAGAGCAGATAAGAGTGGTATCAGTCCACAATGTGTTGCTCACCCTGTGTCTTAGTCAGCTTGGGGTGCTGTAACAAAAGACTGGATGACATAAATAACATACCTTGATTTCTCACAGTTCTGGAGGCTGGAACAGCCATGATCAAGGTGCCAGGACAATCACTTCTTGGTAAAAGCTCTCTTTCTGGCTTGCAGATGGCTGCCTTCTTACTCTGTGCTCACGTGACCAAGAGAGGAAATTGGTGTTTCTTTTTCTTCTTATAAGGACACTGATCCTCTCATGGGGACTCCACCTTCATGACTTCATCTAAACCTACTTATGTACCTTCCAAAGGCCCCACTTGCCATATTGGAAGTAGGGCTTCAGCGTAAGAGTTCTGGGGATGGGGAGGGGCACATTCAGTCCATGATACCATATATTAATGTATTCATACACTGCCTTAACCTATCCCAAGCTCAATTGGAAAGGTCATAAAGGTTAACACAAGGAGAAGACAACAGCATGGTGCCTGGCTGTGTGGTTGCCCACATGAGCTGCTTCACTATCCCTCCAAGGAGGAGATATCCTGGCACTCATTGAGTCAGAGGGAATTCCAAGTGCTGTCATGAAATTTATATGTTATTGCCTACTTTTCCTATATCAATTCAACCCTGGGTAGTTATCCTGATGAAAATTGTACATCTTCCCCTACACAACTCTTCCCCTGACTCTTTCCCCAAATATTGGTAAAAGGACGACAAAAGATCCTGGGGGAAAAAAATCCCATAGAGAACTAGAATGGATTATAAGGCTGAGGTCATGGCATTAGGGTTCAAGAGGTTTAGCACAGGCTTCTGGATATAAGGGAAAACCCCTAGTTTTATTCTTGCTCATCCAAAAACTGTAGTTATAAAGAAAATAAAACAGTGTCTCGCTCAGTGCCTGGCACACGATAGGCTCTCAATAAATGTTTTCAAGTATGTTGAAATAGAAAATGGTTTCCAAGTGAGCTCTATTGAAATATACATACTTGCACATATACACACATGCACACACATGCACTTACATACCTCAGCATATCATCTAAAAGGAATGAAGCGCTGATAATACTACAATGTGGATGAAGCTTGAAAACATTACACTAAGTGAAAAAAAAATTAAAAAGGCTACATATTGTATGATTCCATTTAAATGAAATACTCAGAATAGGTAAATCCATAGAGACAGACTATAGGTTGATGGTTGCCAGGGGCTGGGGGTGGAGGGAGGAGGACAGGAAGTGCCTGCTTAATGGACACAGGTCTCCTCTTGAGTGATGACAATATTTTGGAACTAGATAGTGGTGGGCGTTGCGTAGTATTGCAAATGTACTAAATGCCACTAAATTGGACATTTTTAAAGGACAATTTTCCATTATGTGAATTTCACCTCAATTGAAATCAGAAGTCTTCAGCCTGTGTTTTTAAGACCCACAATAAGTGTTCCTGGCCCCCAAAGCCTTCTTCCTTTTTTCACACTAATCAACCCCTGCACAGCAGACACACATCTTCCTAATCCCTACAATATTTTACACAGGAAAAACAAAGAGCTCTCCATTAGAAGCAGATCAGATTTGGGGAACTAAAGCTTATAAAAATTGGGGAAGCCATTTAAGGAAAAGAATGGAAAATTATTATACAAATTTGGATACAAAAATAATTTAATTAGCATAAGAAAAAACATAGTAAAGAACAAGTTTTCTAAAGCTAATACTATAAACTTCACAAAATCCACTGAAAAACCAGCTTGCTACCTTTTATTAATTAATTGCCTGGCATATATCTGTAACATTTTTTTCTAGGGTTTTTTAGCTACATACATTTGATAGCCTCTATTTTACAATATTATCTACACAGGGAACAGAAAGATAATTCAGCCCTCCATCTAGCATGTTGACTGAAAACTGTATTTTTATTGACGATTTAGAAAAGTTCCTTTCAGCCTCACAACTCAACATTGGCAATGTTGTGTACATTTTAGGACTGTGATGAAATCTGAGGAAACCTCTATTAAGTGCATTTTATATATGAGTTGTGAGATTTAGAGCTTTTAAGTTTTCTTATGTAGTGACTAAATGTAAATATGCTCATTCATCTCCTGTGCCAGAAACCCTAGGACAACTTCAATTGTGAGATCACCTCTATCCCTGGATTTTGTGTCAGAATACCTGGTGAGTCAGCCCAAAGGATAGTTTGGAGGCCATCTAAATGGTGGGTCAGCTAGTAAAAACAAAAGCACACACAGAAGTAGCTGAGAGCAACATAAATGGATCCCAGTGAGTACAGGGCAGAGGCGACTCCAACTCAATTTCCCTTTAACTGGATCCCAATAATGCCTGAGACCCCTCAAGCAATGTCCTACAGGAGGAACTGTGATAGAGGGGGGTCAGAGTGAGAAAAGACAATGGTCTTAATCCACATGAATTCAAATACCATAATTTTGCAAATTTTATAAAAATCAATGGCAAGTGAACATCGTGGCACCCCTCCAGTCTCTGGCAGATGAAATTTGAGAAACTGAAGTTCTGTTGGCTTCACTGTAAACCACCTCTACTCTGGATAGGGAAGTGGAGCATGAGGCAGCTCACCTTTTCTTTTGTTCTTTTTTCTTTTTTTAATAAATGTTTGATTTCTAAGAAAGTAAAACATGCACATTGAAGTTTAAAAATCAAACAGCACTAAAGTAAGCTATAAAAATAGCATGATCAGTCCTCCTCCTAACCTACCCCCAATTCCTGATATTCGAAGGCCACCACTTAGACATAGATCTTCTTTCTATTGTTGGAAATAGAAATTTAATTCTTTTTCACGAGTAAATCATCCTCTTTCTTCCTCCTCCCTCCATGTCCTCCACCCACCAATGGCTTCTCACCAGACCTAGAATCTAAGCTCCTTTTTCAATGTGACCTAGTCCCTGCCTTCCTCAGTGGCCACATCTCCCACCACTCCCCTCCCTGCCCACTCCACCAGCTGTTAGTCACCTTCCAACTGTTCCTGCCCTCTGGCATCTGTGTATCAACTTTCTCCCCGATCCTATCTCCCATTCCCAGACCTAAACATTTTTTTTCCTATACTTGGTTGTATTTGAACATCCATTCCTCTCTTTACTCTATTGCATTTCTTATAAATTGGCCCTAATTTTTCTTGGAACAAATCAATATCCTCACTCATCCATTTAACAAATATTTGCTGGGGCTTAAACTAAGTGCAAGGGACACAGTGATGAAGGGAGACATGTTTGCCCTCACTGCCCTTACAATTTCATGGGGAAAAGTGACAGAAAGAGGAATTAGCACAGGGTATGAGTGGCATCATGATGAGAGAAGTTCATGGAAGAGTCAAGGAGTCCCACCCTGGTCTAGGTCATCAAGGAAAGTGTCCCAGAAGTGGCATTTACACTGAGACTTGAAGCTGGAACAGAGTCCAGCAAAGCAGGCTTGGGAGGGGGATGTTCTCGGTGGCAAATAAAAGGAAGAAAGAGAGAGAGAGTAGTGCTGCCAAGGTATTGACATGGGCCAGCTAAATCTTCAGTCTGGATTTCCCCCTGGGGAAATGAGACAGGTACATTTCCCACCTGATGGTTGGCAGCAATAAATTTATTGCTTATTAATTTGTGAGCCTTCAGTAAAATAATAGTCCTCATTACCAATACTCAACGAAATAACTAGAAGACATTACTAGATACCAATAATGTATCTCTGCAAGGACCAGACCCAACCTGGTGAAAATAATGCATCCCTACAAATTAAGAGATCCTTCAAATTAAGCATCCTTGTCTATGTGCCTTTAGGAAATAAACCATCATATTGATGGGGGGAGGCAGGGGAGATGGCCAGCCAGCAGTTTTTGTGTATCAGGAGTCTTACCTATGATACGTAATATTAATGTTGTTACTAGTTGTAGTGGAAGGTACCAATTTCTGAGTATTGGCCATGCCATTTTCTCATCTTCACATTAACTCTCCAAGGTGGTTGTTATGATCCCTCTTTTCAACATGGAAGAAAGTTGGCTCAGAGAAGTTAAATGATTTCCCTAAGGCCACACTGCCAAATATTCAAAGTCCAGTCCACGATATCGCACTGGTCAAATGGGCCTTCCAGACCCCTCTATCAATCTTTCTTAAGGTCCGATTATGACCGCCTTACAGGCAGACGGTGTCTTCATGCTGGTCCTGCTTGCTGCTCTTCTAAGTATTTCACCAAGCTTTGGAGTTATTGATTTAGAGGGTAGGGGGACTTTCTTCTCATTTCTTTTCTTCCTTCTATCAAAATATATCTGTCCTTACTATCATTTCCTTAGAACCCCGCTCGGAAAAGCAGTGTGATATTTTGGAAAGAGTATAGTAGGACTGGGAATCAGGATGCTGGACTGGTTACTTGGATTTCCCCCCTGCTAAAACATTCAATTCCTACATCTGTAAAATGAATTCTTGTGCAGATTAAATGGGATAATAGATATAAAAGCTCTAGAGAAATCAGAGTGAGGGAGCTGATGTGATAAGCTCATTCGAATAAGGTTTTAATGGCTGCTAATGTTTTAATTATGTTTGCATCTGAACTGAGCCTTCAATGCCTTAAGGGAAAAATTCAAATTAGCATCTCAGACTCCTTGGCAAGCCAGTATGAGAGGTACTGCTTGGGACAGGTGAGGGAATTTCAGGTGTTCTATAAAGAACATCTTGAATAATCTATAGGAAAATCAGTCCATGAATAGGGATAACCCTGGTGTGCAGAGCTGATCCATACCCACACAGATCCTCTAGAGTATGCAATTCCTCATGAGGGCCTCCAATGCACAGAGGGTTCTAGAGTCAGCAAAGGGTTGGGAGGTAGAGATTCAGGACTCAGCTCTCCCATCTAGGTAATGCAAGTGACATAGTCCAGGTGAGTCCCAGGTTTACAGAATGTCAGGGCTGGAAGATAACTGACATGGGACCTGACCCAATGCCTCCTTCCACAAGAGGAAATTAAGACCCAAAGAGATAAAGCAAACCGGCCAGATCCCATCCCTTTCCTTACTTGTATGTAAGGAAAAACCCATATAGACATAGATATATAAATGTCTATACCTATATCTAAATATATAGAGATATATAACAGATAAAATTCATGTGACACTTTCTATGCTACCAGAAACTCAGCACAGTCCCTTATTCGTTCTCTCCTAACCGGTAGTTGTCCATCTCTCATTGCACAGAGAGGTTCAAGGCCTTGCTACATAAGAATCAGCCAGAGGACTAATGAAAAATTCTGGTTTCCGGTGGCTACTCCTGCAGATCCTGATTCAGTGGATCACAGAGGCTACCGGGCTTGGGAACCACCATGATATATGACTGATTTCACTGAAGAGCAACAGTGGGTAATAGAAACACGCCAAATGTGCTGATGGAAACGGAGCCCAGCCCTGTTGGAATGCTTCTGAATACCCTCCAGTAACACAGAGCATTTGGAAACACAGAGTTTGGTGTTTGATGAGAAACAGGATGTTGTTGTGCTGGTTTCTTTCTAGTCTCTAAATGTGATCTTTTATCAGAGGCACATATGTTTTCTATACCTTCACATGTGGCTGCAGTTAGGCAGGAAACAAATTCCCTACTAGTTGAAAGGTTTGGCCTCTCTTTCACGCCCACCAAGCATCATTTCTATCCTCTGTTAGAGAGACCCCAAGGAAATAATTAATCAGCGTGCCTGCCTGCAACACTTCCAGGATTTGGGTCATAAGAAGTACACTGTCCCAACAAATGGCAACAGCCTGGAGATCACCTCCCTCCTCCAGCTGCCATCACCCCTCTTGTCAGCAGTGCCCAGCTGGCTACTTCCACTAGCCTCCTCCCCATATGGCTCTGTGACTATAAGGAGGAACCCCCTCCCCCACATATCCCCAAGTCTTATTTCTGGTCCCGCTGGATAATTAATGTTTCAGCCCAAGGCCTAGCAAGCAAGTGTGATGGGCAATTTCATTTAAACATCCATAGCTTTAGGGATTAGGCACAAATTTGCTTCCCAAGTGGCCAGGCCCCATTAGCTGCATAGGTTTGAGCTACATGAATGGCACCTGGAATCTCCATAGGCATGCACATCTAAGCCCAGATCCTACTGGAAACCAAAGGAGGCCCCAGATATTGCCATATTTTTAAGATCCCAGAATATTAAGAAGTGAAGAATTGTCAAAGCAAGGTGGCACCCTGACAGTTCCCTGAGGATGCATTCTTCATTCATTCTTATCAGTGTGCCTGCCTACATTAGCTCATTTGGAAGGACGGTCACAAGTCTAAACAGAGGCCCTTCCTCACACAAATCCAACCAGTTCTTCAGTCTAGCCCCATCTTATCTTTCCCTGAACTAGACCCCACCTAGAACCTCCAAAATAACCCTGTCCCCAGGAAATTGGTAGTTAAGGAAGAAGAGAGACCACCTGGGTAAAAGACCTGAGTTTGATTTACTATTCAGTTGGAAACTCAAAGGCTACCCTAAAAAGTGCCTCCCATTCCATATTTTTAATTATAAGCTATTGTGAAATGGCCTGCGGTAAGCACCTCTTGAGCTTGGTGTTCTGTGGGCAATTTTTTTGTTTTTTAAGATTTTATTTATTTATTCATGAGAGACACAGAGAGAGAGAGAGGCAGAGACACAGGCAGAGGGAGAAGCAGGCTCCATGCAGGGAGCCTGACGTGGGACTCGATCCTGGGTCTCCAGTATCACGACCTGGACTGAAGGTGGCGCTAAACCGCTGAGCCACCCGGGCTGCCCTCTGTGGGCAATTTGAAAGCCCGGAGTACTGGGTATTATTCTATATGTTGGCAAATTGAACACCAATGAAAATAAATTTATAAAAAAAAAAAAGAAAGAAAGAAAAGAAAAGAAAGAAAGCCCGAAGCAGCAGTTACTACTGATGTTCATGCCCTTAACGCTCTACACTCAGCACCTTATCTCTTGCCTGTGGAAGCCCTGTGTGCCCAGTTGGTTACGGTGATAACTGTTATTCCCACTACAGAATCAAGAACCTTAGCCTCAGAGAGTTTACATAACTTAGTAAAGCCACAGAGCTTGCAAATAGCTGAACCAGAATTCAAACCCAGGCCTGCCTTACCACCAGCCTGAATATCGCCCTTAATTGCCCGAGGTATGATAAGGACCCCTAACTGGCCTGCTTGCCTTCAGTCTTGCCTCATCAATCCACCCCAATATGGAGAAATAAATGTCCAGCATGACGTATTTATTGTTCAAAGTCACACGGCTAATTAATAACACATGTATGACTTGAATCTCCTTCAAATGTTCCTGCCACTATACTCTGTATTTGATCAGTGTGGTAAGTGGTACTGAATAAATTGAGATCCCCAAAAAGATTTGCCTTGGCTGTACGTGCAATATAAATTAACCACATAGTGGCCAAATGTGAAGGGCTACCATCTTATTAGCATCAGTATTACGGATCCACAGAATATACTTGAGCAGTTATAAATGTGCAGAGGGGGAACCGGTTTTTGACATAATAAGGCAACCACATCCCTCTTTAAATCCTTGTGGTCATTGGCAGGGCCCTCTGAGGTGATGAGGGTTGGTGGGGGGGGGGGGGGGCAAGCAATTCAGATTTCTTGAATATGTGGCATCTGTCTCCATAACATGGTGCTCGTGAATTTTCTTTCTTTTCATTTTCTCTGTTGAAGACAATTTACAACTTTATGTTGTCACAGAACAGTAGAAGCCATGGCTCTAAATTTTCCCAATTTACGTAGCTAGGTCTGTCAATGTCATTTTGACAGTTCTCCCACATTTCCAACAGGCACAAAAGCTTTTCTAGTAAGAAAGTGAGTACATCCCCTCCCACCCCCCGCAGCAGTCCCGCTGTCACTAGGCTCATGGCCATGGACTACCTTGACAAGATCTGGAAGGAAATCAAAAGAAAGAAACACACCCCACCCCCACCGCCCCTGGCCCCCAGTGCTTGCCAACACATATCCTTCCAGCTTGCAGACTGGCACTAGTAATCACAGGCATGTTTCTGCTTTGACGACCCCTGACTTCTGCATGAATCTCCTCTGAAATTTGTCCAGGGAAGGGAGCCGGAACCATGGGTTTAATGTCTACCCCCACCATACAGATTTCATTTAAAAACCCACTTGAAAAAGCTACCCCTCCTTCTGATGAATCCATATACAAAGGCAGCAATTGAACCTCATGCGTGGAAATTAAAGCCCAGATTATTGAATATCAAAGCCCACCACGGGGCACCGCCGACCCTCCAGCCTGCTCCTCACCTCATCCCCAGCACTGCCTCTCTTCTGACAGCTTCCACCTGGACTCCCAAACCTCCCTCCTGGCCTGGCTTCCCACTCATAATTAAATTCAGAATGAATCTGGCTCACAAAGAACCCTTAGAAACACTTGATTCAACAACTGTTTCCTAAGCACCTACTATGTACTGGGCATTCTGCTTATCTCTGAGGATTTAAAAAGTAGTAAGACCCAGTCCCTGTTGATAGTCTAGAGAATAAGAGAAAAGTATGAGAAAAATTGCAATGTTGTATACAATTACAGTGCAACTTAATAAGAAATATATCAAATCCTAAATTGTATTTGCTTTTTTTCCCAATTCATTAACGATGTGTGTGACCCAAGTGCTTGGGCTCTCGAATTTTAAAAAGCAGCATTCAAGTCTGCTCTGCAACCTATCAGCTATGTAATATAAGAAAGATCACTTAATCTCTCCAGGTATCCACTGCCTCATCTCTAAAATGAACATCAAAATGACACCAAGTGAAGAGAACCAATGTAAAACTCGAATGAGGTCCTATCTGTGAATGCCCTTTGTAAAATCCTAAAGGATAATATAATTGTATAAACCAGCCTGGAAATTCCAAGAGGTCAAGGACTAAATCCCTATTCACCACTGCAGTCCCAATGCCTGGCACCGTGCCTGGATGGAGTCTCCTGTCTACCAGCGGGCCCACACCACAGATTTTTGGACTCACTGGCCTCCATGATCACGTGAGCAAATTCCTGATAATAAATCTTTTTACTTATGTATCCTATTAGTTTTGTCTCTCCAGAGAACTCTAATACCTTGTCTTGGAGACACAGTGGTTATCCCCGAAATGTGCATTGTGTGGCATCATAGCAGGAAAACGAACAGAGCTTGCCGATTGTGGATCATCATACCAGGAACCTGCAGGGGAGGGTCTGGGGGTCCATTTCACACAGCACGTAAAAAGACAGAGTTGGTGTGTAGCAGTGGTTTTAGATGGAGTCTATGCTTTTCTCTTCTTATAGGTCTGGATATGCCTGAAGAATGGGGTTGCAAGAAGACAGCTCGGAGTCTATTTTGTAAGGGACAGAGAAACTCTCTGGAAAGAGATTCACCATCTCTAGAAGCCAGTCAGGCACGCAACTTGGGTCCAACATGTGGCTGTCCTACACTGAGACAGAAGTGAAGGAGGGTGACCCAAGGGTGAAGAAGACAGAGTTTCCACACTCTGCCGGGGACACAGGGCCTCTGCACCCCAGCTATGGCCCTGCAGGCTCAGCAGGCTGCGCAGCTTCAGGCTGGCCCAGCAGGGTCCAAGGCCCCTCAGAAGCCTAGGCTGGGGACATCATCTCAGGAATACAAAGCCTGAACCAAGTCTCCAGAAGCAGGAAATTCTCAGAGGGCCTAGAGGCTCCACTTGACCAAGCAAGTCAGAGCCAGAATAAAGTACTGTCCCTGGCATTATCATGACTTGGTTTTTGTATCCTCAGTTTGGAGCAGCCCCGGACACCCAAATTGAAGCTTTTTATTCCTAGACATATTAAGAGGGCATTGGTGGGGACAAATTTGTTGTCTTGTAAATTCCACACCTGGGAAGTAAAGGGAAGCAAAAGAACTCCCAACATCCCCATGTTGCTTTTCCAGGCAATTCAACAGGTGAGGCTAAATGCCAGGAGTCCAGTGCAGTGGCAGAGGAGGGACACAGAGGAACACTGGGGCAGGACTGGGAAGGTAGCCATGGGAAGGCAGCACGGAGACAAGAGTGCCCCCCCCCCCCCCCCCAGGAAGAGGACCTGCAACCAACAAAGAAGAGGAAGGCAAGGGCCTGGATGCAAAACTGCTGTGAAAAAAACTCAACTTTTATCTCTACCAAGGAGAAGGCAGCCTGTAGGGTTCATGGATAGCAAGAGCACAAAGCCCTGGGGTCTCTTCGCCTGCCCACCTTCTGGAAGAAGCCAGCCATCGCTTTGCTGGCTCGCGATTAGGCTCTTGCCGCCTGACTCCGGCTGGAAGCAGAGATCGAAGGAGCTCATGCTCTGGGCATATTCCCTTTGAGCTCTCATCCCACTGTCCAGCGTCAGACATCTAAGCCTTCAGAAGAAGACAGACTGCCAGGAGGAGTTGGCTGGAATGCTTTAATAGAGCGGGAAGCCACAAAGCCCAGCTATCAGCCAAGCTCCCATTTAGTGCTGATTCTTGCCTGAAGCCTGTTCAAACAACTCCCTTTCATTCTTGATGTAGAAAGCAGAACTTCTTTCCCCCATTAATTTCTCTGCCCTGTAAAAAATAGGAAGTCTTTCTTTTCCCAACAAAATCGAAACTTTCTTCAGACGTTTTGTACAATAATGGAGCCCAGCTCAGGCAAGCTCATGGTGGGCCTGTGATTAGAAGCCAGGGACTCACAAATGAGTCCTCTCTGCTCACTACAGAAGAGTTGCCCCTAAAATATTTTCTTTTCCTTCCAGAACAAAACCCTCTTCCTCTGAAAAAGGCAAAGCCATGGAGTCCAAGGCCCCTGTGAGTGATTGGCCTTATCTACTTCCATTTCCCTATAGCTTCTGCACAAAGCTCTGCACAGGAATTTCTGTAATATTGAACCAAAAGGAAAAGAATAAAGATATTACAGAAATAAAGGAGACAGTGCGTCCTTCCTTCTTCACCTCAGAGAGGTAAAGGCCTATGTCAAGAGTTAGCAATCTTTTCTGTAAGAAGACAGTGAATACTTTAGGTTTTGTGGACCCATAAGCAAAATCAAGATATTATGGGGATGTGTACATAACAAAAGAGAAACAAATATTCATAATTTCTTCCAACCATTTGAAAATGCAAATCCATTTTAGCTCCTGAGGACTATGTAAGAACAGGCAGCAGGCTATGGGCCACAATTTGCCAACCTCTGGCCTATGTCCTGGGCTACTCCACCCAAGGTCCATCTGCCTTTTTCATGTTTAAATGTCTAACTTACAGAGCTTTGTTTGATCAAAGAGGAAGATAAGATGCAATGAGTTGTCATCAGTTTAATTTCCTATCTTTCAATGCTTTTGTTCAACTCGTGTTCAAATTACAAGCGCAAATAGCCAACGCAAATAGAATTAAATTCAGCTCCTGAGCCACACCAGCTATAACTGTGTTTCAAAATGTATATAAAACAGGAGCATGTGAGTAACTCAGTCAGTTGAGCCTCCAACCTTTGGTTTTGGCTCAGGTGTGATCTCATGGGTCATGATATCATGGGTCATGAGATCAAGCCCCACATCTGGCTCCTTGCTCAGCGGGGAGTCTACTTAAAGATTCTTTCCCTTTGCCCCTCTCCTCCCACCCCCCACGTATGCGCACACTCTCTCTCAAGTAAATAAATTAAAAAAAAAATTAAATTAAATTTAAAAATAAATAAAATGTATATAAAACAATTGGCAAACCACAGACTTTTCACCTAAGGAAGGACACTGATTTTTTTGAAAGATCCTAAGTCATCCTAATACATCAGGGGAAATGAATTACCCAGTACCACATCCATAAACCATTAGAATAAAAAACAATGACCAAATAAGGTAATCTTGCTCTTTAGAATCAGATACACTTGGATTCAAGAGCTGACTTGTCCCTCATCACCTGTGTCGCCTTGGGCAAGTTTCTGAACTTCACTGTCTTGTCTGGTAAAAAGAAACTAATAAAATCTATCTTACTGCAGGATTTAAAATAATATGGAGGTCACATTCTAAAAGTTATAATTAAAAAATATAAATGTATTTTTATCAAGTACTCATTAATAATTATACAAAGTAATTAATTTTTTAAAATAATATAAGAAAAGCAGCAGTCCTGTGGGCATTCACTAAATGGTAGCCATTATTTCCATCAGATTTTTAGCAGTGAGGACCCTGGGTAGCACACGGCCTGCATCTTGGCAGGTTTGGCACATTCCTCCAGGATGGAATGTGAGAGGTGGTTGGGCAGCCCCACACTCCCCACCGAATATACTTCCCCATCAGGATCCTAGGATGCCAGAAAGATCCATTATTCTCAAGTCTTCAGGTGAAAGCATTAAAAACAAACTCTAGCTAAGCTTCACTGATTTTAATGCTATCTAAATAAGAACTTTTGTTTACACAAACTCATGTAATCCTCCCTGAAGCCCTGGAAGTTTATCAAGGCAGACATTATTATTTCTATTTTATAAGCCAAAAAACAAACAAAAAATTAAACATCAAGGTAGAGAATCTGAGGTTAAATCTCAAATGTGCTCTATGAGTTGTGTGACCTTGACCTTGTTTGACCTCCCTTAGCCTCAATTTTCTTATCTGTAAAATGGGTATTTGGCATTATGAAAGATTCTTATTTGAAATGCCTGGCACAGGCATCTGAAACACGGTAGAGGTTAATAACTATTAGTTTAAACTGTATGGCAAGATGACAAAAATAATACTTAAATGGTGTATATTGACGTCAGCTTCTTCAGGCTGCTTGTGGCCAAATGCAGACAAGATGAGCTAAAATTCTCACAGTCTGCAAAAATGGCTCTCAGGGGGTTGGTAAATTCTTTGAGTCTCCAAATGCACAAAATTGCTGCCAAATCCCAGAGCCTGCTGACCTATTGGAATGCCTTGGTCAAATTAACAGACAGTCTTGGATTCTCAATATCTCCCCTTTTTCCATTCAAATCTGAAGGACTAATACTTCTATATCATGCTATCCAAGTGGTCTAACTCCATTAGTGACCTGCAACTCAGGAGGAAAACATAAAACAAATACCTGGTCTTTGCCTAGAATGCCTTATAGGAGTGTATCCAAAAAATTAGTTGCCAATTCAGCACCATTTTCCTGAGCACCTACTACATACCAGGTATACATGTTAATGACTTAAGGCTTTTATTCTGTGAGACCCAGGCTGCCTACAGCATTATGAGGTGACACAACCTGATTTTAGGACATATCACTCTCTCATTTTTTTCCCATTTTCAGATCTCCCCCTGATGTCCAGTCTTCCACCTCATTTAGATGTCACATTTCCCCCAAGGTTCTATCTTCAGACCTCTGCTCCTCTTTCTCATGCTTCAGCTGACACCTTGTGCTAACAATTCCAAGTTATTATTAGTGACATTGATATCCCTCGTAAACTCCAGATGTCTATGTCTTTGTAGCTGGTCAGTGGTCCTCCCTACCTCCTCATTGTCTTTGTTATTGGCACCCTAACCACATAGATGCAAAATCCTCAGAGATTCTCTAAATTTTCTTCTCTTGACCTGGACAATAGATCAGTGACCATGTGTGGTCTTTTCTGCCTCTTAAATATCTCCCTGTGTCCTCTGCTTGCTCAGGATTGATCATTTTTTACCTGGATTACTCAAGTAATGTCCTCAGTGGTCTCTGGGTGTTAAGGATGCAGCACTGAACAGTGCAAACAAAAACCTCTGCTATCTGAAAGCCTATATTCTGGGGAGCAGAGAAATTTACTACATGGAGGCAGACAGAAATAGAATCTGAGGTGTAAAATGTCAACCTAGTCCATTCATTTGTTCCTTCTTTCCTTCCTTCCTTCTTTCCTTCCTTCCTTCTTTCATCCAGTTAGCACCCATTTAATGAGCAACTACTCCCTATTGGTCACTTTACTCAAATACTTCACACACACATACACACACACACACACACACGTACACGTGTCAAATACTGGCTTAGTGTCTATGTTTCCTCCCCACTCTTATACTCTCCGAAAATTGTAAGCAATGTGAATTGCTTAGTAAATATTTGTTGGATTCATAATATTTGAACAGATGGCTAACTATGAAAGGCTGGGCAGCAAGGCACAGTCTGCCCCTTCAATATGTTCTGATATATATCAATTTGTAAGGAAAAAGTTAGAAACAAAGGTAATTGCTCAAATAATAACCACCATCTTTGAGTGCTCTTGCTTTGGGAACAGTGGAGCTGCTTCCTGGGTCAGATGTGTTCCAGCAAAGCTGGGCACCTGTGAAATTGGCAGAAGCTTGGCCCCTGCTGTTCCGGAGTCTTAGAGGGAGTCAGATTCTCAAAGCTTCCTTCTCAGATATAAGATAAAAGCCCAAAAGGACAAAATGAGAAAGCAGGGAGACTGAAGTGCCTGGAATGGTGTGTGGAGCTAGCGCCAAGGGAGCTCCAAGTTCCCTACAGGGCCCCAGTCTCTGGTGAACTCTTTCCAAGGGCAAAATTCCTGAAGTTCTATCTCTTTTCTGGAAATTCCAGCACTGAATTCTGCATGTCCCCAAGGGAGACATACGTGCCATCCATCATGATCCCATGGATCCTCATCCAGGGTTTTGAATCCTCCCAGCCCGAGAGCTCTTTGAAATGGATGGGAAATCCATCTCTAATTCCAAATTCCTCCCTAGGGCTCCTCTGTTTTCCCCAGAACTATTCTGTCGTTCTCTGATTAAGGGACATGTAGCTAAGGCTTATACAGAGTGCGGGCAGCTCAGAGGAGGAGCTCACGTGCTTCTTAGAATCAAAGGCTCTTAGAAGTGGAAAAATGTTAACTTAGACATCCACCAGCAACAGGTAAGAAAATGCAACAGGTAAGAAAATGAGACTCCAGACATATTAGTCTGTGATGGCTGTTGTAACAAATGCACTGACTGGGTGACCTCAACAACAGAATTTGATTTTCTCACAGTTCTGGAGGCTCAAAGTCCAAGATCAAGGTGCTGGTAGGGTTGGTTTCTTCTGAGGGCTCTCTTCTTGGCTTGTAGATGGCTGCCTTCCTACTGTGTTTGCACATGGTCTTCCGTCTGTGAGCACAAACCCATGGTGTCTCCTTGGTTTCCAAGTCTCCCCTTCTTATAAGGACACCAGTCATATTGGATTAGGGCTCACTCTATACTAGCTTTGCAACAACTTAATCAGCTATTTGAAGACCCTACCTCCAAATAAAGTCGCATTCTGAGGAACCAGGGGACAGGGCTTCGACATATGAATGGCAGTAAGGGAAGGACACAATTTGGCCTATAACTCTCAGGCCCAGGTCACCCAGACCTTCCCATAGTTATCTTCTTCTCAACATCCAGGTCTCAGAGAAGCCTTCTCTGGCCATCAAATTGAATATCGTTCCCCTCAGTCACTTTGTCCCCAAGACTTTATTTCCTTTTCTTCATAATCTTGATCATTTTCCCCATGAGAATAGCCACACAGAAGGCTTTAGAAGGAAATCCAAATTCTTTATCTTGGCTAACAAAGCTCTAATAGGTTGTAGCCCCTGCCAGCCTCCCCAGTGTCACCTCCCTCGCCCTCCACACTCCAAACACCCTGATCTTTTTTCTGTTCCTCCAAAGAACATCCCATTTTCCTTTCCATCTCAGAGCCTTTGTACCTGCTGTTCTCCAGGCCTGACACATGCTTTCCCTAGATGGCTTCTTGTCATTCATATTCAATCATTAATATGACTGCTTTAGAAAGGTTATCTGTGATGAGCCATCCTAATGCAACCCCCAAGAGACACATAACTGTACCAAAGCATCGGAACTTTCCACACAGCACACCATGCCACCTGATATTTTCCTTGATACTAATTCATTTTCTTGTTAATGTCCTAATCCCCTTCCCCTCCACCCTTCACTCCACACCCAAATATAAATGACATGAGAACAGGGGCTTTTTCTGTCTTCTTCCCCATCATACTCTCCATGCTTAGAGTAGTGTCTGGTCCATTATAGGTACCCATGAAGTTTGTAGAGTAAGTGATAAAATTAATGAATAAATAAATAATGCACTGAAGCAGGATTTGTTAACCTCACCACTAATGACAGTTTAGGCCAGATAGCTCATTGCTCCATGTATTATATGATGCAGAGCAGCATCCCTGGCCTGTCCCCACCAAATGCCTGTCAGGACCACCAAAAATATCTCCAAACCTTGCCAAATGTCCCCAATTCAGAGCCTTTCAGGGTGTGAACTCCCAGACGAAAGAAACTGTATCAAAAACTATCAGATACCCTATATCTGCATAGTAGTTGATCAATAAATGTTTAATAATGAAAGATTAGTTTCACAAGTTGCCAAAACTAGATCAAGAACTCTTCCAGAACCCATCTCCAATAGAATCTGGCCACCTACTATTTATGTGATCTCAATTCATTTAAATTAGCCAAGCCTCTGCTTCCTCATCTGCTAAACAAAATATCAAAAATTCCTATATTGTTAATGTGTTTTCTAAACCATAAAGGATGATACAAATATGCCATTATTTACTGATTCTGAGCTATGCATTTTTACTTCACCTCTTGCTAACTCTTGCCCAAAATAACTTCAAAAGATTATTTCCTTCTAATTGCCAAAACTTCGCTTTAGTATTTACCTGATCGCTTCCTTTTAACAGCAGGAAGATGCACTTCCTGCATTCTGTAAAGCTCTATCCCTCCCTCTTACCTTGTCCAGGTCTGTTCAGACTCATCAAGCGAGTTCTTCATTCAACGAGATCTTAGGAAAAGGTCTGCCTTGGACACTCCTATCACTAGACAACCTGGGTTGTTTGGGATGCTCCTATGTCACAGACTTCAGAAAAAGTATGTTCTATCATAAATATTATCCTTTCTTTGGTCCCCATTGATGTCTCAATCTTCCCTCAAGGAGCTTCCAAGCAGAATTAACCTCTTCCTCCATCATCCAATGATACTATTTTTTTTTTTTATCTCAAAGTCTACCTTGTATCTGAACAGTGGATGGATCTTCACTTCTAGCTAGACTGTAAGCTTCTTGGGTATAGGGGGAGATCCTGAGGTGTTTGAGAAGGGAGATCAGAGCATGTGTCCTACCTCTCTTTGTCACCACATCCCAAAAGAAAAAAATAAGTTAACTGTCAGAAATATGGATATTCCTCTGGGAATCTTGAAAATACTTGAAATCTGCTTTTTAGATTAAGAAAGACAAGTCATATTTCCACGAATTCTAAAACAGGATATAATTTACAGTATGCATTTTTTATCAAAGCCAACAAAAAAAAAATAAAATAAAAAGGCACAGAGGCACCCAGAAAGACAAGCTATGAGCGCCATCTCATGGAGAAGCCAACCTCTGCCTCATCAGCATATGCCCTTCCATTCTCTGGCCTCACCTAAGGACAGGAGTAAGGGGTATCAATGTCACTGACACACTTCTCTCTCTCTCTCACTCTCTCTCTCTCTCTCTCTCACACACACACACATGCACACACATACACACACATACACACACACAAACTTGTTGGTACTCCTCCTGTATGTCACAGTCAACAATGAGGACCATGTCAGTTGGCTGCAAAGCCACAGCAACACCAGGCATCATGGTCAAAGGTGAATCTTGCTGCCTGTAACTGATTCAATGGTACTGGGATGAACCTGGGCACACAATATGGCCTGTAGACCACAGAAGCTTAATGTCAGACCCTGTAGTATGCTCTGACCATTCCCTAGGCCCAGGTCCCCTCTCCATTTAACCCTTCTCTGACCCTGAGCCTTCTAAATGAAATCCCATACCAATGTAGCTCACATTGTATCCACCCTGCTCATGCCCTCAGACCATGCTGCCCAGAGCCCTAGAGTATTGCTAACCCCCTGGAACCTCCCACTGTGGCAAGGAGATCTCGCTTTCAGATTGGACCTCCCTGTCCAAACGCATACCTGCACAAACAGACAAGAACTCACCGCATCCACTGGACATCCTAGGGTAGTTGCTCCTGCCAGTTGACTTTCCCCAGCACCCACCTGCTAAGTCAGGTTTTCCCTCCAGGCTATTACATTCCCAACAGGCCTCACACCTGAGTTCATATGAGTCCCTGCACATCCATCCAAGTCTAAGACCTCAACCTGCTTTATGTTTGTCCTCTAGCCAGTTCATGATAACAGAGGAGAGACTTGAGGCCAGGAAAGGAAGAATGGGCCCAGAAAGTCATATGACTCCAGCAAATCAAATGGTTTCATAGTGCCTGATGAAAGTCTTATACATAATCATGAAAAGCAATACTGGAGTAAGGATCACAGACTTAAACACCTCCGAGTCAGGAAGATGAGTGAAAGAATGGCATGGGTCAGGTGTCAGACAGCTTAGGTCCGACACCCCTACAGTAATAGCTGAGTTTATGTGTCAGCTTGGCTGGTCTATGGTGCCCAGATATTTGGTTAGACATTATTCTAGATGTTTTTGTGAAGGTGTTTTTGGATAAGATTTGCATATAAGTAGGTGGACTACTTTGGGGTGACTGGGTGGCCCAGTTGAGCCATCTGACTCTTGATGTCTGCTCAGGTCATGATCTCAGGGTCATGAGATAGAGCCTCATGTCAGGATTGGGATTGAGACTCTCTCTCTCTCTCTCTCTCCCTCTGCCCTTCCCCATTCATGCACTCTCTCTAAATAAAGGAATGAATGAATTAATGAATGAATGGATGAATGAATAGGTGGGCTCTGAAGAAAGCAGATTGCCCTCCATAATGTGAGGAGACCTCATCTAATCAGTTGAACAAAGACCAACCTCCCTCTAGCAAGAAGGCAGTCTTCCAGAAGACAGTCTTTGGACTCAGACCGCAACTCTACACTGGATCTTCAACCTGTTGGCCTACCTTGTAGATTTTAGATTTGCCAAGGCACCACAATCACCAATTCCTTAAAATAAACCCATGCACATACACATACACACATATCTTATTGGTTTTGTTCCTCTGTAGAACACTGACCTCAATGGACCAGCCATTACTCAGATCCAGGTAATCCTGGAGGCCAAGTAAAAATGTGTTTAGACCACTACCAATCAGCCTATGAGCCATCAGTTAGGATGTCTGAGCTAGAACTGAGACAGAACCAGCACTAATCTTAGGCAAATTTGCAGCTTCTCTGCCCATCCAACTCAGAGACATCATACCCTCCTACTCCCATACCTCCTACATGCCTACATCTTTCCCATTCTTTCCTTCTAACCATAGTTCTCCCCTCTTTCCTCAGCACTGGTTCAGGAAAGAAAATAGATAGCATAATATTTATACAGGCTAGGAACATAAGCATCATGATAATCCTGTGTAGTAGACACAATTATCCTCCCCACTTGACAAATAAGGAACAGAGAGAAGTTCAGTAATATGACCAAGGTCACACAGGAAGCAGAAGGGCAAACAATCAGATCCTGGACTGTCTGGGTCCAGAGCTCAAGGCCTACCAAGATGGCTTAGTGGAGATTTTCCTAAAAATATCCATTTTTCAGCAACTCAGGCTGGTTTGCTCATCCCCAATAAAGGTGATAACAGCCTTCTGCTGCAAGCCAGAGGTACTGTCCGTGTTCACCGCATAAAACAGGCAACACACATGTGAAACTCATTGGGTTTCTCCAGCAGAATGACAACTTTATCACCACCGTGTAACCTGAACATCCTCCACACAGCTGCAGCTAGAGCAGTAAATCTGAAACTGAAATATGATCCTGACACAGCCAGTTTAAACCCTTCCTGTTGCTGAAGGACCTCCTGCCTTTCATCGGCATTTGTGCCCTAGAGCCAGGATGGGACTGAATCTTCAGATGGAGATCAAAGTGGCCACACTAAAGGGGGTAGAGGTGATTCGGAGGCCGGGCCAGGAAACCATGGAATCCGGAGAGTTGAAGGGCAGGTGACCATCTTCCTATGTTGTTCTTCTTGCTTAGTTATGAGGATGGACTGTGGCCTGGTCTCTGTTCTCTGTGCCTTTCCCAATCTTCCATATATAATGTGCCATCATTCCCTTTCTGGGAAGAGAAAGCCTCTGAGCTTTTTACCCTGCATTCCCCAGAAACACAGGTAGGGAGAGGTCCTCTATCTCTACATTGATCTTGTTTTCCATTGTAAGTGAAAGAGTTACTTCCCACCCCATCCCCTTTCTCATCCTGGCCTCATATGGGACATCACAAGGACTACAGGTTGGCTCCAGAGTGTTTTTTGGCAAGAGAGGGACTAAAGGAGGCCAGGCGTTCGGCCAAATTCTGTTCTTGTGAAAAATCAGTTAGCCCATTCTGACCAGACGTATAAAATAGTCTGTAATAAATGTTTCCTGAAAATGTCAAGGGAATGTTTCCATCTTTACATGCTAAGGTTATAAGAGAGTCACTGAAGCACAGAATTAGTCATGCAAGCTGTGGAAACCAGATATCTAATCAAGCCAAAAAATAACAACAACAACAAAGAAAATGCCCAAAAGCTCTGTTCCCCTTCATCTATGTTCCTTTCTAGTTGTTGCAAAGGTCAAAGATTAACTTCATAAATCTGTTTGATATGTTAAGATGAGACTGCCACAGAATCTAATTGCCTGGAAAACATGGTTTGATGGATATCTTTAGTAACACATGCAGCTTCAGTTAGACAATCACTTCCACCTCCAGAAGGATGCCTAGAAATCAGAAAAGGGGTACCAGAAGCACCTCAGTGTTCTCTGAACCAGGAGGAGATTGATTCCCTTGTGATAATGTAACTTATTTAGGGGAATATAGTCAGTTATGAGAAAAATGAGGTATCATGATAGTAGGGTCATTTGTCTTTTCCCATTACCTGTGGTCTTCAAGTTGGGCTGTATTTACATGATGACCTCACGATGTATATATGGGCAGAAATAAACTAGTTTTAGAGGGGGCAAGTTGCAGATCCACAATCTTCAAGTGGGTATTCTTTTATAAAATTGAGCTATGTGAGAAAGCACTTTGAAGCAGCATGCCAATTCCTTCCTAGTCTCCCTCCACATTCTTCACCCCTTCTTGGGGGAAAAAGGCACAATTTTCAGCTATACAAAGGATGCAACAAACCCAAAGCACCAAACAAGGGACAATCCAACATTCTGACATTTGCAGAGCTTCCATGAATAGGGAAATATAACTCCCACCCCATATTTATCGTTAGGAGAAGCGTTTCCAATAATATTTTACTCTTACAACTATTATTTGTTAAAATGTACAGTATCCACACATATGTTACTTTGATCGATTGTGAACTCGTAATAATTATAATAATAACTCAATCCAAAAGCAATTTGTTTTGAAACTTAGAGCCTTGGGGGTCTCAAGAAATAATTTTTGTTTCAATGTTTAAACATATTTTTGTTGCAGAAAAATGTTATAGGTTGATCAGTAAGAGACCTCCAAATATGAAAATATGTTACAATAAGAGAAAATTCTTATTGTGATGGAAGAAGAATAGAAATGTGATCTTTAAGGTAGAAAGACGTGATATAGAATTTCTTGCTATTAAGAAAAGTTTGTTCATGTATGTGTTTGTTTTTTTAATTAAATGATAGTATCAGATGCCTGTGGTATCCAGGCCACTGAATTACTTTAAAAGAGTGATGCATTTTTATATTCAATATGTATAATGTGCTCAGTATTTATAATGGATTAGAAATTTTGTCCTCTGTAATCATTTAAAATTATAAAGAAAAAACTTAGTTAAGAATTAGGGCATAAAGGAGGAAAACACTTTGAAGGACATTGGTTTTTACTTTCTTGTTGGATGATCACTGGAATAGGAAGTGGAAAGAACTGTGGCCTTAGAAGCCTATCCTGCTATTGAGCCAATATCAGTTTGAGTAGAATATTTGTCAGCAGAGACCAGCTAGATGCCCAGTAAACCTGTTTTTTCTTCCTAGAAACACTGTTAAACCATATTTCCAATATTCGACATCTGGGTTAAAAAAAAAAGTCCTTTCTGCACATACAAATTCATTTACTTGCTTAACAAATAAAATAGATACAGATTTGCCTTTTAAAAAAGGACCTTCTCAGAGCCTTCAATATGCTAATATTTAATTAAAACCCTAGCATCCCCTTCCCTCCCCCCCATGCATCTGGGACCCTTTTCCCCAGAATATATATTTACATATTCAGATGACTGATTCCTCAGTAGCATCTGAAGATACCCCCAGCTGTCTTCTCTCCAGATACTTCCTGCTGCTGCTACTCCCTTCATAGTGAATGCTCCTCTATCCTCCTAACCCTTGCCTCCATGCACCCAAAACTTCCCCATCCTTCAAGGCCTCTCTCTACTATTTCCCCACATGCCCTTGGAGCCTACCTGCCAGCCCCAATCTGAACCCGCCCCACCCTCCTCTGTTTCCCCTCTTCTAGCAGAGAAGTGCTTCTCTGTTAGAGCCCTCCTCACACTCCACTTTGTCTAATTGTGCCATCACATCTTACCTCCTACACTAAGTGGCAAGGTCTCTAAAAGCCAAAAAATCATTTATCTTTGTAGCGACTCACCTGGCCCCAAACATTTATAACACAACATATGCTCAATAATTGTATTACTATAATGATTGACACTTCAAAGCATAAATCAACCCAGCTAACTTCTAATGGTCTACCTAACGCATATGGTCTGGCTTTTCCGTTTATTGGGTGACCCTAAAATTTTGCAATATTCGGTATATGCTGGTATGCCATGTCAAGGCCAAGTTTCCTTGAGCAATCACTGGCAAGTAATGCCTTGCAATATAGGTGGAGGGAAAAAAAATTGCCTCATTACTTTAGTGTAATACGTTTCTGGCCAAGAAGCAATTTCATGAGTCACAAACCTCTTTCTTATGGCACCGGTAGCCACCTTACACAATGTACTAATGAAGAACTGTCATGTGAAGCAGCAACAAAGGAAAGATCAAGTTCTGACCCACGCTGAGTTTTTGGAACAGTTAGCCTTTCTGTAAGCCAGGCCCACGTTACTGGGAATGTTTGTTCTGGCCCCAACTACCCAAGTCTTCAAAAAAGAGGAACTCATATTTTCCCCCACCCTTCAATCAGTTTAATGGTTTAACAAATGTTCTAATTCAATGACCCAGTTGGCATTCTCTGAGCAGTTAACTACATGCCCATCACAATCACCTGTGCCTGCTAGCTGCTTTTTAAGAAGAGTAATTCTAACACAAGCAGTCCTATGAAGAGATATGCAGAGGCCCCTGTGGCAGAGGCTGTCATTTGTCCATAATAACCATTTTCCCCTTCCTCACTAGAACAATGGCCCAATTTTATTGGGGGAAGAAATATAATTCTTGCTATAATTCTGCTATAATTCTAAATTTCCTGACCTCCTTTTCAGTTATATGTGGCTATGAGACTAACTGTGGCCAAAGACAGTCAGCAGAAATATGGGGTCTTCCAGAAGAATTGCTTTATAGGAGCTGACTCAGCCAGGAAGCTCACCCCTTTTGTCCTTCCTGCCATCCTCTGGCCTGGCAGAACTTGGGACGCTGCTATAACAGCCAGTACTCCAATACCCATCTTGAAACTTGAGGTGGCCTTGAGATGAGAACCTTGGAGCAGAAAGATAGAAGGAGGCTTTCTCATCCCAGATGATCCTATAAGGACACCATTACCAGCCCCATCATGCCTACCTTTCTTCTTCTTTAACATGAAGAAATAAAATCTTTCAGATAAACTATTGCCTGATGATGTCTGTTACAAAGAGCCAAATTGAATTCTTGGCCCTTGAACTTGGAAGGTTCATAGGCCGTTGTACCTCAACCTGAGTACTAAAGCAAATTTCAGACCAACCTTGACTGCTCCAAGGGGTTGAACCTTCACCAGCTGATTCAGCCTCTTTCTCAATTCTTTCCTCTACATGCTGCCTTGGTCTTGGAGTCCTCCAATGACTGAAGTGAGGAAAACTTTCCAATATAGCCTCCAGCTGCAAAAACTCCATCAAAAAAGTCAGATCTTTGTCTAGACACCACTTCAAAGGGAGAAAATCTGGAAGTAGATGCCAGAGCCAGCACATACAGTTTTGTTCAAATTGTACCCGGCACCATTTTGGGAGGTGCCATTCATATCGTAGTCTGCCATGTGTCTATGCATGGCCTATGCTGTATAGGTGGCCCTGTACTCACTGTTTAGTGGGAAAAAGCCAGAGTGGAGCTAACAATGTTGTTGGGCCCATGAGCTTGTCAGGCAAAGTGTCATTTCCTGCCTCTGTGAGTCCCTTACTGCTAATAATACTGTAACATCCTAAACAGCCAGGAAACTGCCACAAATGATATAGCTTTCTCTTACCTGTGCTGCTCTATATCAGGAAAACGGACTCATGACATGCCCCCTGCAAAGTGGAAAGAGTTACTTATGAACAGTTGTAACCGGAACTTTGAAGGAATTCATTATTGCCATTCTTGGTGATGACAATAAAGGCGTAATTATCATAGCACATTCATCTGTTTAATCCTTGAATAATTATAACCCCCTTGGAAGTAGACATTATAAATAGTATGATTTAGTAGATAGGAAAAGGAAACTCAGAGAAATAGGTGACTTTACTAAGATTTGTCCACCTGGAAGAAGAGAAGCAGAGTTTAAACACAGGACCTCCAGTTACAAAGCCAACATTCCTTCATTAATGTGTTCATGCATTAATGGTTTGGGAGCTAATCATTATTATCACCTCCATTTTATTATTAAGGGAAAGTTTTAAAATGTATAGCTTCATGACCGGAAAGGGAGAATCTAGACTTTGAGCCCAAATCTTCTCTGGATCCTAGACTCCTTCCATCACCAGCGCGTTACATTTTTCAAATCACTCTTACTCACATGATCTCCAAACTAATTCATCCATCCCAATCCCATGGCTTCTTTTGTTGGATTATGGGAGGGCATCCCAAAAGGAGTTGAGCATAAAGAATGAGTCTGGTGCAGATGAGAAATGTCATTCAAGTGCATCTGTAGGGTTCACCAGCTCACCTTGTGCTTTCAGCAACTGGGCACTCAGCACAATACCAGGCAAGATCCCTGCGGCCCAGGGGACATACTCTACCAGAGAGACCAGAGCCAATCGGTACAGACTGAGGCCAACCTGATTTCAATAGTAAACACTGAAGAGAAAAACCACATTGAAACCAACTTGTGAGACACTATCCAAGGCAGATGAAAAGGCAGCAGAGATCACCAATGTCTGCCATGGGGACACTGATCAAGCCTGGGAGGAGTGAGTACTATTACCATACAGGCTTGATGGCCCAGATACACAAGGATGGAGTGGTTCCTAATGCAGAGACACCTGAAATAGAGTACGAACCTCAGGACCATATCCAGAAAGGTTCTGGACCAGGGCCAGCTGGATTTTAACCTCAGAATACTCACCTCCTGCCCTCTCTCTTCATGCTTCTCTGTATATCCTCCAAACACTCACAAATACACACACACACACACACACACACACACACACACACACACGCACACACACATTTAAGTCCTATGAAGTCAGTCTAAGTGAGCAAACAAAAGTCAGGAAAATCTTAAGAGCAAACAATTCACACAATGATTATGTATAGAAGGAGGCAACCAGCTTTGCCTTTGTTCAGAGCTTATTAAAGAAAGAGAATTTTAGGAAGGAAACATTTTTATTGGACTTGACAGACATAAAATCCCAGGTAGGCACAGAGAGCAGGAGCAGACTTTGGGATCTGGGAGGCCCCTAAAGATTGAACCGCAGAGTCAGAGCTATCACTCACAAGCAGCACTAACATTGGCTCCAGCCCAAATCCCACACTCCAGACTGAAGTTAGGAACCAGAGAGCTATCTGAGCAAGAGCAAGGAGCAAGGCACAGGAGGGCTAAGAAAAAAATTTGAGAAAATTTTCCTGCTAAATCAATTTGTATTGGTCCAGGTCTCTGTCTTTAATGGTTCTTATCCTGGAGACATGGCCTGTGTCACCACAGACCTTTTAAAGGTCATGGTCCAATTTCCTCCACCAACTAACTATCCCCAAGGGGAAGATGAGGTCCAAAAAGGTGATACAACTCATTCAAGGGTATATAGACAATTCATGGTAGGAGTCACTATCAGAAGTCAAAGTCTCAAATACTTGCAAGAAACCTGCCTCTTTACTCTTGATAGCTGCTGCTTAGACACACCATCTAGCTTTTCATAACTGCTCAACAGTTAGAGACTCCCATAGGCCAAAGTATGAGACAAGATCGGGTTTGGCTGCATGTAACAGAGAAGCTACAAAGAAAAATGCATATTGCTCAGGGATGTCAAAAAAAAAAAAAAGTCAAGAATAGATAGTCTAGGGACAATATGGAAGCCATGCAAAGTTGTCTGGGACTCGGGTGCCTACCAGCTCACCACGCCACCATCTCTGGAGTGTAGCTCTTGCTCTCATGGTCCAAGATGCTCGCTAGAGCTTATACTTTTGAAAACAGAATGAAGGAAAAGTAAGAAAAAAGATCTACGTGCTTCCTATAAGGACATTTCTTGAATTCACTTACAAAACTAGTATCATTGGTCAAAACTTCAATCAATCAAAAGTCTCCTTCCCAGCTACAAGGAGACTGGGGAAAACAGCCATGTAATCATTGGCAATATGCCCATCTCCTTAATGATGAAGGGAAGACAGATATGGGGGACAACATGTTACTCTGCCATACCCAGGGCGAGTCATTCAAGTCCCTAGTTGAAGGGAAATGCCTAAGAGAAATCACATGCATAAGTCAAAGAAAACTCATGCCCTAATGGCATCTGAAGTGAAAAGAACACGAATTAGCAGCAGGAAGGAAGTAGAGAGCTTTTCATGGAGAAAATTTCCCAGGCAAAGGCCCAGAGGAGGGGATATTAAAAGCTAATGCAGTAGGAGAAATACTTCTTAGATCAATGGCAATGAAGAATAATCTGAGGAACAAGGTAGGGAAGTGGGGGGGGGGAGGTATTTGTTAACTTTTCAAGACCTAAATACTGATACCTAATTTTTAATCATCCACTCAACCAACATTTATTGAGTACAAACTTTGTGACAAGACCTCTGCCTACTTGACTGAAAGGATGAAAAAGACACTAGACTCATGGATCTTATGCTCCAGAAGAAAAGAAAAACAGAGTTCATGACAGTACAGGCTGATGAAGACTGCTAGAGAAAGTTCTGAGCTATGCAAGCACTGAGAAGAGGCACCTAATGCAGGTGCTCCTTAACAGAGGTACCATAGAAAGTCAAGAGATGCAGGTGCCACCTGGAGGAAATGCTTAAAAGGCCCAGTAGCACAGGGTTAAGGGTACAGGCTTTACATCTGCTTTCTCAGGTTCAAATCCTGCCTCTACCTTTTGTGAGCTATATATCCTGGCAAGGCATTTATCTTTTCTGAACCCCAAACACCTGGTCTGTCAAATAGGCCTGCTAATGATAATAGTAGCACCTACTTGCTAGGATGGCTGAAAGGATCAAATGAGATATTCCCCGTGAAGCACACAGCATGGCATCTGGCATATAAATAAGTGCTCTGTATAGAAGAGCTATTCAAATTACCGATGCTAACTGAAGACTTAAGGATGAGCAAGAGTTGGTGGAAAAAAGGAAATAGATGTCCAGAGCTAAGGAATAGTATCTTCAAAAGACCTGTATGCCAGAGCATTAGAAGGAAAGGGCATCAGTGGGAAGCATTAAGAGAGGAGAAAATCCAGGCCCGCTCAGGCAGGCCCTTGCAGGCCAGGTGAAGGCATTTGGACTTTACCCAAGAGCAGTGGGGAACCATCAGAGCAAGGGAGCTGATGTAATCAGGCTGTCACCTTAGAAAGATCACTCTGACTGCTGTGGGGTGAATGGATTGAGCAGACCCAACACTGAAGGCTCTGTGCCAATCAGGAGGTGGTAATCTTTGTGACAGATAGTGGTGGCTTGAACCAAGATATTAGCAATGAAGATAAAATGCATGGATTCAAACGATATTGAGGAAATGGGATCTGTACGACCTACTCATGGTTATATCCAACTTGACACATGCTCTTGGTACAGCCTCTTGAATAATCAAGATCCTAAGTAAGCCTTGGAAGTTGTTCTAGTATGTGTTACCCTAGTCCTTATCATCAGAAAGAAGAGTGTCACCTAGAGAGAGGATAAGTCTTCATCAGCAAAGGGCACATATAATTTCTGGCTGGTAGAACTGGATAATAACCAAGCAGATAAATATGATTCAGGAATTTTAGGGGGTGCCTGGGTGGCTCAGTCAGTTAAGCGTCCAACTCTTGAACTCAACTCAGGTCTTGATCTCAGGGTCATGAGTTCAGGCCCTGCATCAGGCTCCATGTTGGGCATGGAGCCTACTTAAAACCAAAAACAAAATTTTTTTAATGGTTCAGGAATTTAGAAATACACTGCTAGGAGCTGAATCACAACAAATCAAGAGAAAAACAATTCTGTAACAGCTCTCCATGCCTAGGGAAATGCCCCATTTCTGGCACTCAAGGCTTCAGGTGAATAATAGTGTCTATGTATATATGGGATGCTATTTAGTGGCCCCATAATTCATCCTCCAAATGAGGGCACTCTAAAGAATGGAGATGGTCTCTTTGATATCACATCACACAACAGGCAGAAAGTGGGGCTCTCTGCCAACCAAACCCAATCATACACAGGTTGGTTTTCCCCACTACCAAAGGGTGGAGCATTCCTAGGAAAACTTTGATAAATCAAAATGGCATAAAGCCAAGAAGCAGCTTCCATTAATTTATACAGAAACATTTTTGAGTATTCCCAGACCCAAAAAATAACCTCTGCCGGGCTTCTCTGATACCTTAGGACACATCTTGCTAATGGATGCACAAAATAAATCGAGGTAAAGCACAGATGCTCACCAGACACATGTCCACACTCTGGCAGCTTGACAGGGAGATGCTCCGGCCCCTCAGGGCTGCCTCAGTAACGGCTGTTGCAAAATCAATGCTGAATGCTATTTTTGCTTTTTTGCCTTTTGTCGCAAAAGTGAAAATCTTCCGGTTTCTTTCTGTTAGCAAAAAGGGGTACTATAATTATTATTTTTTAAAAAGATTTTATTTATTTATTCATGAGAGACACAGAAAGAGAGGCAGAGACATAGGCAGAGGGAGAAGCAGGCTCTCTATGGGGAGCCCGATACAGGACTAGATCCCAGGACCCCAGGATCACGACCCAAAGGCCAATACTCAACCACTGAGCCACCCAGGCATCCCCAAATAGGGGTACTACTGTTGGTCCTTCCTAAAAGTGAAGTGGCATAGCGTGAACTTTCAAAAAGCAGAGGATACCAGTAATTGCTCTTCTTTTTGGCTACCTAATTTTCACCACCCCCCAACACCACACACACACACACACACACACACACACACACACACACACAGAGTTTTTGTGACAACAGTCCCTAATATCCTTCTAAGGAATCACTTATCTCCAATGGTAAAGTGGTTTTACTGGGACAGTTGCCAGGAGCGAGCCCATAATGCCATGTTAAGCCAGCTTAACTCAGGATTTTGAACTTGATCAAAAATGGAACAAAACATAAAACACCAGAAAGGGCACAACCACATTCCTTCCATCAGCATTTCCTAGTAAGAACATTAAAACATTCCTGGTTTCAGACCCCTGGTGCCCTGAATATCTGTCCATTTATGAACCTGTTCTCCATTCCTTCCCATTGATTCTGTGAGCTATCTGATGCCACTGCCACAAATTCCCTTTCTGCCATTAAAAATCCTAATGAATAGAATTACCATGAACTTTAGAATACATAATTCTGCTCTAAATTTCACATCTGGGGCAGCCCGGGTGGCTCAGCGGTTTGGCACCACCTTCAGCCCAGGGCCTGATCCCGGAGACCTGGGATCGTGTCCCACGTCAGGCTCCCTGCATGGAGTCTGCTTCCCCTCTGCCTGTGTCTCTGCCTCTGTGTGTGTGTGTGTGTGTGTGTGTGTGTGTGTGTGTGTGTGTCTCATGAATAGATAAATAAAATCTTTAAAAAAAAATAAAGAACTAAAAAATAATAAATTTCACATCTGGCATTCACTATTTCTCTGTCTTTGGCCTTAGTTTTCTCACCTATAGAATAATAAGACACATACTTTATAAACTAGTTTTAGAAATAAATGAGATATTATATGCTGAGCACCTGGCTTACTACCTGGTTCAGAAGCAAGCCATTGGCTAATATAAATTTCCTTCCAATCGGGATCCCTGGGTGGTGCAGTGGTTTAGCGCCTGCCTTTGGCCCAGGGCGCGATCCTGGAGACCCGGGATCGAATCCCACATCGGGCTCCCGGTGCATGGAGCCTGCTTCTCCCTCTGCCTATGTCTCCGCCTCTCTTTCTCTCTCAATGTGTGACTATCATAAATAAATAAAAAATTTTTAAAAATGGATTATGTAAAAAAAAAAAATTCCTTCCAATCTTTCTTCCTCTCAGCTAATGTTATGGACTTGGGTTTGATATTTCATATTAATATTTAGAGACAGGATAATCATTAAAAATGATTTTAAGTTCATTTAAGTCAAGGTGAATCATGATGTCCAACTAAGATTCAGCTGTGCTCCTAAAATAAGTATAAGTTAAAACACGTAGATGAATGGGACAAATTATACCTAATTTCCATATCAGGAGGGATAGGGTAGGTTATGCTGCAGCACCAAACAACCCCAAAATCTCAATGACTTTTAATGACAAAGGTTTTATTTCTTGCTCTCTTTACATTTCCATTATGAGCTGGCTGGGTTTCTGCTCCAGTTCATCCTCACCAAATGTATAGTCAGAGACAAACAAAAAAACAGAACCAATAGGATACATACATAGAGATTTATTTTATCTTAAGGAATTGGCTCACATGATGCTGGGGCTGGCAGGTCCAACATCTGTAAAGCAGGCCAACAGGCTGGAAATTGAGATAAGAGTCAATGTTTGTAGTCTTGGGTCTGAATTCCACAAGACAAGCTGGAAACTCAAGCAGAGTCTCCATGTTATAGTCTGGAAGAGAATTCCTTCCTCTTTGAGAAACCTTAGTCTATTCTGAAAAGATTTCAAATGATTGGATGAGGCCCACCCACATTATGGAGGATAATCTGGTTTACTCAAAGTCTACTGATTCAAATGCTAATCACATCCAAAAAATAAAAAATAAAGCTCTCATAGCAACATCTAGACTGGTTGTTTGACAAAACAATGAACACCATAGCCTAGCCAGGTGGACATATAAAATTAACCATCACATCCAGTCTAAAAAAATCATGCACTATCTCAAATGTTGCCTGTCACTGTGACAAAGGGAAAGAGAACATGGTGAATCACATTAGCTAGCTCTTAACATTTTCTACCAGAACTGATACATACCACTTTCACTCACATTTTATTGCCCACAGCAAGTCACAGAGCCATGCCTAATTATAATGGGGTTGAGGAAGTAGAATCCTACCATGGCCCAGAAGAGAAGCAAAATATCTATGAACAGCCTTAATGAACACCACAGCCTTATAATCTCAACCTCTTGATTCTTTAAAAAGAATACCATTGCCCTTGCTCCTTTCCTTCCTGACTATGCTGGATGAAGCTTTCTGCCTTCATAGTACACAGAGATCCTCTAAAGGAAGACAAAAGAGGGAAAGTCATTAATATAAACACATCTCATTGGACTTCTTACCACAGAGTTCTCAGCCCTGAGAGTCTGGTCAGAAAAGGGTCCAGGAGGTTTTGGATTATCCACTGTTAGAAGCAGTAATACCTCTTACTCTATATGCCATTCTGGAGTCTTCTAGTGCTTTGAAAATCCTATAAGAAAGAGGGTCATATTTCTTGGCAGAAATGGGACAGATGGGAGAAGCATCTAAGTTATGATTTCTGAACGGATTTTCAAACATCTTTATCCTGCTCTAGGACTTGTGCCAGATTTCCCTCCTGCATTCATCTAGAGGAATTTTCATAGACAATTTATATGAAACAAGGATCTGTCTCTTGGTGCACAGTCAGCTCAGAAGTAGCCTCTTTCCCACCTTCTGCTTCCAAAAAGTAGATTGGTTGATTTATTTTATCCTGCTGAGGCAGCCAAGCCTAATTAGCATTGTTGGTTTCAAATAATCTGTGCTTCTCTTTAAAAAGAAAAAGAAAAAGGTCATCTTGTTACAGAATGTATGCAAATGTTGGGCTAATCATTTCTTACTTGACCCCTTTGTTGGCAATAGGTGACGCTGATAACCCACTGAGAAGGGTAAATAGAGCTGATGCTGGTGCCAATGATAATATGGCAATGACGTCTCCACACCATAGGGGTGCAGTAAGGATCGAATGAGCTAATGCTTGTGAAGGGCTTAGCACAGTGCCCAGCTGCAACTATGCTCAGTGGACGGCAGATGTTCTTATGGGCAGTTCTGCTGCTTTGCTGCAGGTGGCTGCGTGCTCAGGGCTCAGCCCCTAGGGGCAGATAATCTAGAGCTTGATTCCTGACTCAGCTGCTCAGTAGTCATGGGCCCCCAGGCATGTTACTTAAATCTGTGCTTCAGTTTTCTCCTCTCTAAAATAGAAATAAGCACAGAAAATACTGCATAAGATTATTGTGAGGATGAAAAATTGATATAAACAAAGCACTTAGCATAGGACTTAGCTCAGACTATGTGCATAATATGTGCTATTAGCCACAACTAATAAGAAAATCAGGGTCCCAGCTGGATTGTGGTCCCCCTGCTCAGTTCTTTTCTAAATAGCATTATCCTTTTAGGGGCAACGGTTTTAAACTCTGCCCAAGGAGCCTAGGTCTCCCAAAGGAAGAAGGGGAAAGAGAGACCATAGGGCTTCACTCCTCCTATAAACAAAAAAGTTCTGCTTTTATCTGTTCCAGAAATTGAGATGCTGCACACAATTTCACCACTGACAAGGTGCTGCTGTGGAAGAGTATTTGAAAATCTGTTCTTCTCTGTCACCTCTCACCCTCTCATCCTTAAGTCAGATATCAGAAATGAGATAAACAGAAATAATCATTTATTCTTGATTCTTATATTTATTCACTTATTCATTGTTTTCATTCATTCATTTGTGCTTTTTTTTTTTTTTTTTTTTTTTTTTCAGTTGGCCAGGTCCTCAGCCAGGCCCCAGAGTCACAGCCACATGAACAAACAACACAGTCCCTGGGGTCATGCAGGCCACTTTCCAGTGGGAGAGACAGACAAAGAAACAGCCCATGATGCCCAGAGTTAGGAGAATCATAATGTAGACATGTTCATGGATGGTACTAAAGGAAAAGAGAATCTAAACGTCTTTGGGGTCAAGGTCATCTCATTTAGGGGGAAGAAGCCTAAGGGTGTAGGGGAGAAGGAGAGGTAGTACATTTTCTAGGTAGAGACCCAAAGATGAGAAAGAACATGGTAAACTTAGGAAATGTAGGCTGAGCAGCTATTGGGAAGGCAAAAGGTAGGACAAAAGAGAAGCAAAGTAGTTCCAAAAAATGAGCATCTAAAACCAAAGGCCAAAGCCCTCTCATCAGGATGGATGCTTCCTTCACAGCAGATCAGGTTATAAATTCATTATAAATTCAACCAAAAACCTAGCATCCCAACATGTCTTCTCCATGGAGCAGTTTCCTGAAAGATTCTTAGTCTAATCTTTAGCAAAAGCACACTCTTTGGCTGCTTGAATTTAAAGACACGTGCTGGGACCACACAAGGACAGGCACTCTGGGAGACCCCTACCTGAGGAGAGACAGGGCTGCAGCTGACACAGCCTTTTCCTCCTTTCACTAGAGTTCCCCCATCCCCCACCCTATGGAGCCAGTTCCTAAGTGAAGTCACTGAGCCATTTCAAGGAGGCATTTACAAGACTTTCAAAGCTGAGCTCTTCCCAGAGCGCAGACCAAGGCTGGAGAAATCTAAAAATCTAAAAAAATCTAAATGAATCCAAGCTTCTCCAAGCAGGTGCGACAAGTGTGAATGTTCTCAGATTGTGAATGAGGCCATGACTAATTCTCACTTCATATGCCCAGAATCCCAGCCAAGAGTCAAAAGGTTCACTTATTCCTGCATCTCAGTGACTAGCAAATACTAGGCCACCCCTCCAGAAGGAACCGAGGCATAATATCAAGGTGGAGAAGTGTTGTTATCCTAATGATGTTGAGGTAATAATAACTACAATAACTAACATTTACCAAGCATATACTCTGTGCCAGGTACTGTAATAAGCACTTAGTATAAATTAAATTAACTCATGTCAGGTACTCCATGGAGCCATTAATACCACTACCCCAATTTTACGAAGAACAAAAAGATGTCCAGAAAAGGGAAGCATAGGTGGAGGTAGGAGGCAGAAAATTACAGAGTTTGCAAAAGCTCTAAAACAGAACAAATAATATCCATACATAAAAATACTAGCATTTTTACCAAAATTGACTGCATAGGCCTCAGATTACCCATCACACAGGAAACTACCCAGAGGCACCTATAGCATATCAGGGCAACCTATACTGGCATGAGCAACTATAAAAGCCATGAGAGAAGTTCAAGAAAAACACTTTGGCTTTCAGAGTGAATCCATCTATCCAGGGAGTATTGAGGATGGTTTTAGGAAAGAGGTGACCTCCAAGATCTTGAAGAACTGACAGGACGTCATTCCAGGTTAAGAAACTGGGAGGGGGGAAAACAGGGAGGGGGGAAGAGTGGACTTTGTTCCAGGAAGAGCAGAAAGTGGATTGTGGATAGAGGCACGGTTCCAGGGGATTCCAAGCACACCTGCAGAGCCACAGTAGGCTCCGAAGCCCTGTCCCACTTAATCTCAGCTTTTTTTTTTTTTTTTTTTTTTTTTTTTTGCACACTGAGCTTTTACACGCAATTGCATTTGAAGAAACAGTTCAGTTGATGTCCATTTTCAGACCATAGCACCAAAGGTTAGGGAAAGTACTGAGGAGGAAGGGAATGGTAGGTTATTCAATTTGAACATCGAACCCACCACACACACACCACCCTCTCCATTCTCTGCCCTCGACAGACGTCACTAGAGGAACACATAATTCTTTCCCACCATTCCCAGAGACTCAGAATCCTTCCATAACCAGCACCCCAGACATCAGAAGTGCCATATCATAGAGCTAAGCAAAGGAATGAATGCAGACTTTTCCTGTAGACAATAGAGAACCATATATTTTTTAATCATTGTCCCTAAAGATTCCTCCATTTTTAAACTGTGGTATTGTGATGGGGCCATGAATCTATGGCCAGGCCACACTTGTAGGCAGACCTCATCTCAAAGAAGCCTGCATAGGTGACTTCCTTGGTTCCTTGAGCTTCCCTCCCACAACAATAAGTTCCAGATCCACAGCAATAAGTTTATCAATAGAATAAGAAGTGAGAAGGGCTTTCACAGTGTCCCAAGACCCACCCAAGGGTGATTCTTTCCATTAGCACATGGTGTGAGGTATTCCTCAGTTTATTACACTGGTACCAGGAAGTTTGGGGATCCAGGAGAGAAAAGGAGTAAGAGAATCAGCCTCACAATCCAGAGATGGCAGGCGACAGAGTGATGGGACCCCTTTGGAGGAGAGGTAGGAACCAGAGTGACATGAGCACTGAAAAAGGAGAAGGGACTGCCATAAACACAAACTTCACCTACTCTTGGGGGCACCTGGGTGGCTCCATTGGTTAAGTGACTGACTCTTGATTTCAGCTCAGTTCTTGATCTCAGGGCTCAAGCTCCACATTGGGTTCCACATTGGGTGTGGAGCCTACTTAAAAACAAAACAAAGCAAAACTTTACGTACTCTTTTTGGTAGAAAGAACAGGTTCTGGAAATGTAACTTTGCTCAGCTATACATTTATAGCTGTGACTTGGGCAAGTCACTTCATCTCTCTGGCCCTCAACTTTCTAGTTTATATCATAGAGGTAATTGTTTCATTTACAGGGGACATTTGTTACTTATTCCCCTTTCTTTTGTCAAAAGCATTAGAATTTACTTTGGATACAGGCTTCAAAGACCTACACATCAAGATGCCTCAATATTCCCCTAGTCAAGGAGTGTCATGTGCTCCAGGCTGGGTCATTCAGACACCTTCACTCTGGAATGGGTCTCCCAAGCAAAGTAACACTGTGAAAACATGCAAGACAATGTAGAGTAGAGGCAAAGCCCTGAAGAGACTGTGCTTTCATTCCTACTCTCTTGTCCCAGAGCAGCTCTGGATCCTGTCACTGTGGGACCCTACAGGCTCCTTTCTAAAAATGTCCTCTCAACGACCAGATGAACCAGAATCACCAGGAACCCTGGCTGACACAGAAAGTGTCAAATGAGGGGAAGATATGTGGGAAAGTGCTTAGAGAATGTTAAGGATATAGACAATACTAGGTGGTGCTTTCTAGGACAATCCATAGCATCTACTACCTAACAGCTTCATTATATGATTATTGAACCAAGTTTGTTGAGTGTGCCCTCTGTCCTTGGACACAACCTTCCAGAGATTCTTCTGGCCTTTCGTGTTCTCCTGAACGGAGCTACTCATCATTTCCCCTTTGCATCATCTGCAAGGTCACAGGGCACTGAATCACCAGAATGTCTTTATCACACAATGGTCAAAACCCTCTATCTCTTCTCTCTCTACATTATTTCCTTTATTCCAGACACTTCCTTCGCAGACTAATGTAAGATGAAAGGCCATGGGGAAAAAAAATACTTTCACCCTCAGTTCACACCAAAAGTCTGTGGGATATTGGAAAGAGTGATGACCAGATACCTGTGGGGCTTTGTTACTAATCAGCTGTGTGATGAAGCAAGTCATTTGTCCCTCCAGACTTCAGTGTTCTCGTCTGTCAGATACAAGTTTTAATGAGAAAATCTCTAAAGATTCCTCTAGAGCTGAAGGTCGTGAAATAATTTAGCCCCACCTGGCTTTCATGCCTCTTCATTTTATGTGCCTCATCTTTGGTGCAAGGAGACCAGGAACCTCTTCTCTGCCTGGGTCATTTGGGATGGATGCCAGCATTTCTAAAACCTCTTTAAACCCTCGAATACTTAATATGTTTCCCTGAGAACATCTACCTCATTCTTCCTCAAGGAAAAGATCATATCTTAAAAGAAATGAAACCTAGGCAATAAAAACTTAATCAAATGATTTAATTAGAGATCATAGAAAAGAAATATAAAAAAAATCAGATTTTATTACAGAAAACATATAACTGAGAATTTTTCCAAATGCTGGTAGCACATTTGCAAGCTGTTCAAACTAAGAAAAAGTGCTCCACGGCACAGTGTTGAGAAATAATAATAAAAAGAAACTGTCCAACGTTTCACAAATACATCCATCCCCGTAAGATGCGTTGTCAAAATAGATCATTCTATCTGTCTCAACAAGTCAGTCTGCCCTAGTGATAACTGCATTTCCAGTTCCTGTAGCTGTAGAAAAGGAAGCACTACGCTTTGAATGGCCTCACACTGAACTATGGAAGTGGTTGGGGCCTCCTGATTTTTTAGAGAGGGAAGGAAGGGAGTAGGAAAAGATGAAGTATCCTTCATTTACTAGCTCTGTATTTTGAGGTTTCGCATGTGAAGCCAGGGTAGCCTCATCACCAGATTGCAGCCCTTCAAAGCCCATCTTCTCTGCTTCTAGGACAAGCCCATACATCAGGAATGACCAGGGTCCCAGGAACTGAGCAGCCTTGGCCCCACAGGGGTGGAATGTACTCCCCACGCCCTGACTGTAAAAGTTGCCATCAGGCGAGGAAAAAGGAGAACCAGAGCTGTGCATGGATGTGAGCTTTGAGGTTGGCAGAGCCTGTGCTGACCCCTCCTTGAGGGCTGTGGGCCTGACTGCATTACCTTTGGAGGGCAAGAGAGGTTTTTCCTTTGCATTTGGGTCCCCCTAGTGGAACAGTGTCTGGGTCTCCTTAAAGGAGGCATGTGGGGAGATGGAACTGCCCAGGAAAGTTGAAACCAGCCACTAAAAACTTGTGGCTGCCTTTCCCACCACCTCTGGCATATGAAGCCAGCCAAATAACCAATCAAAACATAATTTGCTCCTGCTGTTTACCCAGCAACGGAGGGCGGGGAAGTGCAGGAGGAATGGGGCATCACCCCTTTCTCGCAAGGTACTCATAATGTCCAGGAAAGGGACAACAAGGCTGATAAACATACAATGACCAGCAAATACTATTACTCATAAGGGAAGATGTGTACAGGAGGTCACTTATAATGTAACAATTCAGAGAGAAAGCCTCAAAATCAGACTGCCTGAATTCCTGTGCTAGCTCCTCTGCTCAGTGATCTTGAGCTTGTTCATTCAACAAATACACACTGAGCACTTCATATATACCAAGTACTGATCTAGGCACTAGACAAAAAAAAAAAAAAAATTATTCAAAAAAAAAAAAATCCCTGCCTTGTGGACCTTGCATTCTTCATCTGTTAAAAAAAGGATGTTCAAAGCCCTATCCCATAATATTGTAAGGTTAAATAAAATAACCTTAGCACTTAGACCTGGCGTAAGATGAAAGCTCAGTAATGCTTGCTTTTGTTATCATCCTACTGGTAAATTCTGGAGTCTATATTCTGCCTCAAGATCCTTTCAAAGTCATAAGTCAAAGGGACAGACATCCTGGGCTGGAGTTGAAGCAGCTCAACTTCTAAGTAACCCTGAACCCCAAATATCTAAGGAAGCCTCCACTTCCTTATAAGTGGAATATGGGTGGTCAGAGAAAATGCTTTCAACAACTTGAGCAATGCTTCATCTCCAGAAGTGCTGACCTGGTGGGTCAAGCTGTCACACTTTTCTGGGCCACATTTAGAGGTTGAGGAGTTCCCTATGTGTAAATAGATTATACATCTGTCTATCTGTCCAGCTCACTAAATCCCAAAGTCCCCTCTGTCGGTATTGGTAATGAGTCCCAGGTACATCACTCTTCTCATCACATAAGCATGCTGGTCATGGTTCTTGCTCCCATGAGGGTGGACATCATGAAATAATATCCCAGCTTATAGATTTGATCTTGTTCTAAGATAGGAAATCTGATAGGCCTAAAGCCTAATGTGTGAGGTGTAATAGAGCTTTACTGGGGAAGACTGTCCCAGGAATCATTATCCCAACTAATAACAAGGTCCTATCATTTGGATATCTCTTGCCTTCAGAACCTCATAAGAAAGAGGAGTAATTGAATTGGCAGAGCAAGATCTGGCATTTCTGGGTCTTATACTCAAGCATCATTACATATATTTAAACCCCATCTTTAACCTTAAGAAAGGAATTGGTCTCTCTCAGATATCTTAAATTCCTTTGAGCATTTATACTCTAAGACCCAACATTAAGAGACAGAGTTCAGGACTATGTCAAGAGAAAGCAGAAGAAAAGGATAGAGAGCATGATTGTTTTCCAGGATAGGTTAAACATTAGAAACTTAATAAAAATTAAAATGTGAGTCAAAGAAGCATATCTGGCTGGCTTAGTCAGTGGAACATGTGACTCTTGATCTCAGGGTCATGAGTTCAAGCCTCAAGTTGGGCATGGAACCTACTTTAAAAAAAATGAAAAAAAAAAGAAAAAATTAATTAATTAATTAATTAATTAATTAAAAATAAATTTTAAAAATGTGAATCAAAGACTAAAATGCGACCTGCCATTGGAATCAGAAGTCTAAATTCAAGACCTAATTCTACTTTTGTGGTAGATAATAGAGCTACTCACAAATGTTTCCATTTTTCTTTCCCAGTACATTGGAGAGGTTACCCTTTCCTTCTCCCTTAAAGTTAGATGAGGTCTTGTGACTTATTTGACCAGTGAAATGTGAGTAGAAGCAACGTGATTCATTACCTGGCAAAAGCATTGAAGAACCAGTGCATGATTTTCTAATGTTCTCTTTTCTCTTCTGCAGCAACTGTAAAGGCAGTGTTAATATACTTGAAAAGCCTGAAATTCTGAGCCATCACCTAGAGGACAGCTTCTCCAGCAGGTTTCCCAGAACCACAGTAGATTTTACAGAAGTAAGAAATAAATGTTTATGTTGCAAAGCAACTGAGATTGTTAGTGTTATTTGTTACCAAGCATAACTTAATCTATTCTGACTGATAAAGCCTCTTACTAATTGTATGATTTCAAGTAAGTTACTTAACTTCTCTAAAGCTCAGTGTCCTCATTCATAAATGGGAGTAATAATAGTTTTCAGCATTCTTGTGAGGATTCAGTGTTAAATGTATCTTCCAGGACTTACTAACTATCAAGCATTATACACATTAAATAAATTAACTGAACACTTCCGGTTGTCCAGACACCATTCTAGACAAATAGAGAGATAAATGAGTGAGGTCTCTACCCTACAGGAATTCACAATTTTTGTGTAAATCACTGTGTTTGTTCTCCAAGTATCAAGGATAAAAATATGGTCTTGGGAAGCTTATGGTCTCAGAATAAAAAAAAAAAAAAATAAGAAGAATCATCTTTCTCACCAAAGAATCAAAGGAATAGAAGCGAATGGTGTCATTCTGTTTTATTCAAACCTACAAAAGGATGCACAAATGACCTAGCAGCTGTCTGAAAAATATTCAATAGGTCCATTTCAATTAATACTTGAACTCCATTCTCTATTTTTACCTTAATCTCATTGCTTCTTTTTCTAAATGTGTATCTCTAATCTGCACCTCTTTTCAGGATTTGGACAGGCAATCCTAACTTCCAGTTTAATACTTCCACCTGGATGTTTAATACAATCTCTAGCTCAGCTAATCTAATACCAAGCTCAGCATTTTTCCCTGAAATTCCAACTCCTCTTCCTCCTCTGTCCCCATACACCTAGTCTCTGAGATTAGAAAACCCATTGTCATCTTTAATTTCCTGCTTTCCATATCCCAAGTCCAAATAATTTTCCAAGTCCTAAAAACACCATGTCCAAAATCTTTTGCTGAGAGTTTCTGCCTTTCTATGCCTACCATCAGACACATTTCTGTACTATTGCCAAAACCAGAGTCCCTTGGGGTGCCTGGCTGGCTCAGCCGGTAGAGCATGTGACTCTTGATCTTGGGGTTGTGAGTTTGAGCCCCAGGTTGGGTGTAAAGATTACTTAAAAATAAAAACTTTAAGGAGATCCCTGCATGACTCAGCAGTTTAGCGCCTGCCTTCAGCCCAGGGCCTGATCCTGGAGCCCCGGGATCGAGTCCTGTCGGGCTCCCTGCATGGAGCCTGCTTCTCCCTCTGCCTGTGTCTCTGCCTCTCTCTCTCTCTCTCTCTCTCTGTCTCTCATGAATGAATGAATAAATAAATAAATAAATAAATAAATAAATAAATAAATAAATAAAATCTTTAAAATAAAAAAAGAGTCTTATTTTAGTGCATTCTACATTCTTCTCTAAGTATAGCCCTGATTTCTGTTATAAAAATCTTTAATAATCTTCAACTTCCTGCTAAAATAATTCAAACAACTCATCAAACTCAAATTCCTCCACAATCCATTCCTGACAATGTTTCAGCAAATATTTATCAAGTGCCTTGTGCTCCGGATCCAGCCCTTGTCTAAGCCCCAAGGATACAGAGGAAGAACACTCCCTACCCTTAAAGAGCCTATAGTGTCCATGGCAACACACCGCTCAGATCCCCTTTGAGAAAACTTGTTGCAAGGAGCATAGTTGACAGCCCCCAGCTGCCCTCTCTATGGATATCATGAAATCCATGGGTGCTCCCATCTAGTGGCTGAGCAAGGGGTGGGGGGAGGTACCAAAGCCAGCCCATTCCTACCCAGTGTGAGGTTCTTCTAATAGACAACTTTGGTTCAGCAGCTCTCCATTGGCCTGGCCAAAATTCTCTCAGAACCATGCTATAGTCTTTGGCTTTTTATCCCCATCCTTCCTTCCCTTTCTCCTTTCAACTTGTAGTGCTGGGTATAATGTGAGACAGACAGGCACAAAGTGGCATAGAAGCATAGAGGAGGAAAACCTCAAACTGAATCCAGGGAAGGGGAACTTCAAGGGACACTAGGACATGAGACCAGGCTGAATCATTAAGGATGTAAAGTTGATTTCATTTGCCTTCACTTTGTTAATAATACCCTACACTCAAATTTTGCATACAGAAGAGCCTGGATTTTCATTCCATATACCCACAAATTTCCTCTACCATCTTTGGCATTTTGAGGGAACAATAAATAGCTCCATGTTTCCACATTTGAATTCTAAATTGAAAAAATAGGAGTTCTAGGTGGGAGTTCAAAATATTCCATTACTAAAAAGATGGGAGGATGAGACTTCCTGTGAGAGCCAAATGGACTTGCTGGCTAGATTCTGCTCCTTTGGGAATCTCCTGAGACCATTGGTGTACAGTTTAGGTTTTGCTTCCAGAACTTTCTGAAATGGTTAGAAAAAAGGCATAGGTGGACTAAGTGAACGAAGTGGACTTATCCATCCTAATCCAGGCAGCTGGAATGGTCGGGGAAAACCTTCCCCCAGGAGAACCAAGAGAAACACCTGCTCCCTGAGGGAAGCTCATTCCCAAGGTGAATATGATCCAGACAAGCCCAGTTCATTCTTCCCACAGCTCCCAATCAGATAAGTCACCCTATCTCCCCAAAGCAGTACAGAAATCAAGTTGAATTTCTTTAACACAGAAGGAAACATCGGAAGTTGAGGAAGAAATGTTCTTCCCTACCTTGCTTTAGCTTTTTGCTCTCGATTCAGCCTGCTTCATTGTTAAGTCCATGCTCAACTACAGTGTAGCTATGGCCCTCAGAAAGAGAGCACCCTAACATGGAGGCTACGACACCAAGCTACTACACCTTCAGTATCGAACCCTCTCCTGGGACCAGAGATGAGTGGTTTAGACATTGCTTCCAGAAGGCTCTGAAATGTATCAGAACAGAACCGAAATTCAATCAACGCCAGACCCAAGGCTAAAAATTCCCTCTCTGTTCCATTTTCCAAATCACAATATGTGCAGTCATGCTGTCCAACACAGCATATCCAAGATTCAACAATGAGATTAGATGACAACCTTATAATGCACCAATAACGAACTGCGTGAAGACACTCACAGAATGAAGGATTACAACCCAGAGATGTCCCATTATCAAAGTCTTAGCATAAAATACACATTCAAAAATCAAATCTGCCTTTAAAAAAAATCAAATTCTCCTGAAAGTTGACTCCGAAGATGTTCAAATCCAAAGGAATTAATATCCAAAACCAAATCGCTTTGTCCTTGGGTATTAAAAGCCTCATCTTGCTTTCTATTATACAGGGAAATATGTGTTTCCAGCACCTGACATGCGTCTGTCACCAGGAAGACATTTAATAACATCTTGTTTCATAAGTGTATGAAATAAATAGGTATTCACTGCTAAAGAACCAACCTAGCTAACTTCCACAGCAAGGTAAGAGCAACCAACAGAATGGTAACCGAATGGTATTTCTGTTTATCCTTCTCTCATTAAATTTAATTATTTTAGGAACTGCTTCTTTGATTATAATCACTAGCAAATGAAGCCAGGCTGCTTAGCATAGCTCCTGGCATATATTAGATATGCAGTGTTATTTGGATTGGATTCTAATTTCACAAATCTTATATTAGGTAGGAGCAATGAGCATGATCAAAACCTTTTGCCATCTAGAAAGCTAAATTACTTGCTTTTCATTTTTGCAGCTCCAGGGGATGGGGAGGGGTACTGATTTTTTACATCAATAACCAAGAAAATAAAGTCAGAGGCTTTTGTTTCTGCCTGAACCTTTCCTCGGGCCACCCTTCGAGCTTTTGCTCTTCCCTGTGTCTCCCTTGCCCTCTGAGCAGCTTGCTCCTCACTGGTCTCATCCCTCTGCCCTGGCACCTGCCAGAGAAGGAGCAGATGCTCATCTTGGCCAGTCATGCTTGGCCACCGCAGGCATCCAGGTCCTCTCTCCACTCCCTGCAGCCTGTGCATGCCCAGGCATTACGTCAGGGAACCCCGGGAGCTAAACAAACCCTTCCCAAGTCAGTCAGATAGGCAGTCCTCCAAAGAGTCAGTCACGACATTCTGGCACCTTCTGATCTTCTCCACCCAGGAATCCCCACTCATGTGCCACACTGCCCCTTCCAGTGCCCTCGGATCCCTGATGGCACACCTGCTCTTCCCTCATTGCCGTGGGGAAACCCTGCCACCTCTGCAATGTCTGGTCAGGGCATCTGTCCCTCCATCTCTCCAGCTGGACTGCTTCTTTGGAGAGGACAGTGTAAACCGAGAGCAACCATAGGAAGTGTCTCTTCTCAGCAATACACAGTGCTCCCTCTGTCTCAGGAGCTCCACACTCCCATCTGTGCTCCAGCCACCTCTTCTCCCAAAACACATCCTTCCCTCTTTTTTCTAGCAAGATCCCTTCATCCTTTGCCCAGTCTTTCCATTCTCTCCTCTGACCTCAGTACCATCTCCACTTCTCCAAATGCCTAGGGTTGACGAGAGAATTTCTCCCCTGTAATCCCACAATATGTCCCTGGAAACAGATTTTGAGATGAAAATTCACACTCAGAAAGTTTATTGGGGAATGCTCCCAGCATCAACACCTACAGGAGTCAAGACTAGGTAGGGGGAGAAGCTGAGCTGTGATACAGTTGCATGAAAGCTTCCGCCCAACCCTACAAGGGCTCTGGAGCCGAGCTGGCCATTCAGAGCTGTCCAACTTCAAAACATGGAGGTCAAGCCTTTGTAGCTTGTATGTCTGGTCACTGGCTGCCCTTGGAGAGAGAACATGATCTTGAGTGAAGCTGCTTTCTTCCACCCAAGGCAATTCTTGGAGAGAGTCTCAACTGAGAGCCACGAGCAGCCAACACTCCAGGAGGGAGGAAAGAGTACCCAGGAGGGACTGGGCACTGGAGGGACCTGGGATGGAGGATCTCAGTAACACATCACTGCATCCACCGCACACTTACTATGTTAACGTGCAGAATCTTCATTCTTCCTTTCAATCCACAAATGTGTATCAAGCATGCAAGACCCTGGAGATGTATCAGCAGGGGCTCTCATGGACTGGCAGCCCATCAAGAACAGGAGTCTTCCTTTTCCTCTCTGTCTCTAGGGGGCCTATGTCTGGCACGTAATGATCACACAATAAATGGTTACTGAATAAATGAATAATAATAGGATTACAGAGGGTTGGGTAAATAACCCTTCTTTCTCCACCTTCAAAATTATTTGAGAGCTGGACAAGATCAGACCTAGAGAAGCCGAAATATTACCTTCATTACTAACAACAGGTGCTGCTGGAGAATGGGGATTCTACATGTGGGAACATAGAAGAATTAGGAAATAAGTAATAAAAAAAACCCTCCAGAGTTAAGCAGACTTTTCCAACTAGTCCTGGGCGGTAATAGAAGACCACAGCCCTGCCTCCATGCACGTGGGAGGGACAGAGAAGGACAATCTTCAGTGATATTTAAAGAAGTGGGAAAAGCTGAGCTGGGAACAACACCCAGTCGGTTCTCCCACAATTTATGATAAGGAATAAGTCACCCTCCTTGCAAAGTGGAGGACAGGGAAAGGCCAAAGTATTAGCCTACTGATACCACCTCCACAGGTAAGAACGCATCAAGATTAATGAAGATTTTACCCCTAATATACAGGTACTGCTCAGACCAAGCACTGCAAGCTTGTTAGTCCCTGAATCCAGTTATTATGGAAGCCAGGTTCAACCATGACCTTCGCATTTACCTGAGCCAGGAAACTCCCTTACTGGGAAACAAATGCTAGCAGAGTTCACCTGCAACCTTGAGTTCTCATAAACATAAGAACTTTTTTTTTAAGATTTTATTTTATTTATTCATGAGAGACAGAGAGAGAGAAAGAGAGAGGCAGAGACACAGGCAGAGAGAGGAGCAGGCTCCATGCAGGGAGCCCGACGTGGGACTCGATCCCAGGACTCCAGCATCACGCCCTGGGCTGAAGGCGGCACTAAACCGCTGAGCCACCCGGGCTGCCCAACATAAGAACTTTTAAAAACTTAAAAATGTAAACATCAGTTATAGGAATTCGCATTGTTAAATAGTTTAAGCTTAAATCCATGGATAGTGAATTTGGAGTCAATGACTGACCCATCCCTATGTGGTTACTATGGAAATGGTTCTCCTCTAACTTCCTGTACTGGATACTAGGACTAGTTGCTTTGTAATCCACATGAATCCCTGATGTGAGGCATGCAGCCAAATGCCAGGGAAAGCCACCCTCATGGTAATGATAGTATAATCCTCTTGACAGGATTTCAAGATTGGGAATTGGCAATACTCAAATCTGAATTAAACAGACTGAATTCAGTCTGCGTGTCAGCAAAAACAAAATCAGATTTCTCCCCAGCACTGTACTGGCAACAAAAGGTACATAACTCAGTCCCAGAAGAACAAGGAAATTAAGTTTGCACAGGGACTGAGGCAGAGTGGGAAAGAAACATGGTTTCTAAGCAAGGTTCCAAGCCTGAGGAGAATCTCAATTTATGGACTCCTGACAATGGCCTCTCTGCTTACACAATTAAGGTTGGCAAAAATTAATGTTGGCTTGGCTTAATGTTTGGGGAAAGCAGGTAGTTTCACAGATTGTTCACTTAAATGGCAAGATAGAGCTTTCATTTCCCAGAGATTTGGTAGCATTCACATTCCTGTACTTTGAATTACAGCTTGAAGAGGAACTTCTAGGATTTAAATTGCTCCCTTGGCTCAAATTAAATCAAATCCAGGACTATGACACCTACCAGTTCAAAAGCTCCCAGTGGCACACAGCTTTCCAGAGAATTATAGACAGAGGGAAAGGCTACACCCTTGTAGTTTTGGGCAGTGGGCTGAGAGAATGAATATGAAATACATATTAATAAGATGCAAATTACAATGAGTCACATAGATCTGTCCTTGCAGTGAAAGACTGTACTGAGGTCTTCCCTCAGCACTCTTGTGCCCTTCTGGAACCTGTGTCTATCCGTGACTCTGTCTTGAATTAGTTCCAAAACCTTTGGGTAGATTGCTCAACCTCTCTGGATTTCTCATTTCCATCATTTATATAATCTCTGACAATGATAGCCCAAGTCTTTCTCTTCTAAAATACTATGCTTTTGAGATGGGGTTTCTACCACTGAGCATAACTACTCGTTAAATGAAGTAACCAATAGATGAGAGGAAGAATAATTAAATGAACAAATACCTTAATACATGGAAACTCAGTAACTTGAGAAGAGTATCTCTGCCCACATAGACATTCTCAATCAGGTTTCTGCAAGGGAATTAAGGTTTAATGTTGTAAGGCATCCAATGTAGGAATGAATTTTCTCGACCCATCTATAATGGTACTAGCTATATACCAACTTTGGAAGAATTGGAAAATAGTCACCCTAATCATTGTCTGTGTTCTTTAGTCCAGTTGGAAAGGTTGTTTAATAGCCAACAGATTTGTCAAGGAATCAGAATTTGCCAATAAGCCCAGGAACATGCTAAAACTCCCCATCATAAAGTCTTGCACATGCTGAAAGACCTGGAGACTGGTCCACCCGCCAGCTCTGCAGTGTGGTATGTAGAGAAGAATGCAGGCTCAGGACACAGAAAGTCTGGGATTCCTATCCTTGTCTTCCTCTCCTCCAAGCTCTGCAACCCCATCAAATCACTTTGTCTTTTGGAGATTTAGCATCCCCCTTGTCTTAGCTTTAATATCCCCACATTGTCCTCCAAACACAGACCCCAGACAAGGATTTTGGTGCAAGTAATTTATTTGGGAGCTAATCCAAAGAAGCGTGGCATAGCATGAGTTTCTCAGTTTTGGCACTATTGGCATTTGGAGCCAGATCATTCTTTATGGTAGAGGACAGTCTTGATGGAGCCCTATAGAATATTTAGCAGTGTCCCTGGTTTCTACCTACTAGATGTCAGTAGCAAACACTCCCTCCAGTTGTAATAACCAAACTGTCTCCAAATAATGCTAAATGTCCCCTGGGAGATATAATCACCCTCAGTTGAGAACCACTGGTATAGCAGTTACTTTGGCCTATGGCCCAGATCCCTTCCTCAAGACTCATTCTCCCAGCAGCTGGGAATGTTGGGTTGCTGATTGCTCACAAAGGCACCCACCTCTAGAGATTGCCCTTGGTCAAAGAGACCTGCCTCACCACCCTCCATTATGTCCCCTCCCCAGGGGCAGCCTATATCCTGGGACTGGTCAGTACAAGGACACAAAGACCTGGGTCCCTTTCTCCAAAGCAGAACAGTCACAAAAAGCTACTGCATCTCCAGAGTTTGCTGTGTGATCAGCAGGTACTCTGGTGCAACTACATCATGGCATACTCTCCCCCTCTGCCCACTTCTGCTCTCTAGCTTTTCTACAGGGGCTGCTCCCAAGTGCATTCTCCAGTAAAACTTCTACATGCAAATCTCCACCTCACAGTCTGTTTCTGTTTCATGAACTACAACTTGCTGGCAAGAGGTGTCCTAGAAAGTCGATTCTCAAATGGAATATTGGGAGTTGGATTCCCTGCTTAGCTTGCTAATGAGTACCCCATCACCATCCATGGTGGTGGAATTGCAATTGTTAAAGTTGTCCTCTGTGCTGAGCTGGCTGGGATACCTCTGGAAGGGAAATATGCTGGCTGGTGAATAAATAAAGCATTCAGGAGGCCCAGGGCAAGAGAAGCAGTCACTATAAGTGAGTGGACTCAAATGGCTGCTGCTAGGTGCTACAAATGCATTAAGGGAGGGACAGTGAAAGGCTGAGGTGATTCATCATCAAGAAAAAGTAAGGAGTGAGGGTCACTGGGCCTCTGTGGCAGCAAGTAAAGAGAATTTCATCTCTTACAGCCAGAGAGCAGGAAAAAAAAAAAAAAACTGAGCATCAGAGCCAGGACTTAATTATAAGGTAGCAGAGCCCCCAGAGAAGGTTGGAATCCCAACTGTAGCAGGGCTTCTGTGTCCAGGTTAGAGCTCTGACTGGGAAGGAATGGGCCTCTGACATGTGGGTGGTGACAACTGGGTCAGTGACAACTGGGTGGTGACAACTGGGTCAGTGCACCCAGAAACCTTGAGCCATTGGAGCATCCTGAACCCTCTGGGGTTCCCTCCTTGTTATGTACACTCCAGGGCTCCCCCTCTTTGCTTCAAGGCAGCCTGAATGCTGAGGCCTTCGCCTCCTCAGACAACTTATGCCCTCCCTAGATCTCACTCCTGGCCGCCAGAACAAGAAGTGGCATCAAGTCACCACAGTTATCCCAGGGAAGTGCTCAGCCTGCTACAGGAGGCAGGCATGCCAAAGGAAATGTGGAAAGCAGCCAAAATGCACCAACAGGAGCCAAGAAGGTATACAGAGGATTGGAATACTGAATATGTCCCGGGGGAACAGACTAGAAAGTTGGATAAGGAAGAGTTTATTGACATGGAAGAATGATTTAACACCCTGGCAAGAACAGTAGGAGATGGTACAAAGATGCATCCTGGATGGCTCTCGTAAACTTAGGAGAAGTGAGGCAGCGAGGTGGAAATGCCAAAACTACTACAACGGACAGCAAAGGGAGGGATAAAAGGCTCGGAGAAGGGGCGCCTGGGTAGTTCAGTCAGGTAAGCCTCCGACTCTTGGTTTCAGCTCGGGTCATGATCTCAGGATCGTGGGTTCGAGCCCTGAGATGGGTCCAGGCTCAGCGCAGAGTGGACCCTCCCTCTCCCTCCGCCCCTCCCCCTCTCTCTTCCCCTCCTGCTCAGGCACTCTCTCTCTCTAAAATAAATTAACAAATCTTTAAAAAAACCAAAAAACCAAAAAGGGCTAAGAGAAGCAGCCTTGCTAGAGTGGTTATATTGCTTATGCTGGGCTCACCCTAAGGTGATCCCAATGAGTCACACCCTTGTATACTCCCCTCCCCTGAGTACAAGTGGAACATGTCACTTGCTCCTAGCCAGTGGTGAAGGGCAAAGGTGATGGGTCAGTCACCCTGGTGATTCTGTTACATTATATAATACTGCCTTAGCCTCCCCAAGGGAGAGATTCTCCTGCTGGCCTGAGGCAGCTGCCGCGTTGTGAGAGGCCCATGCAGCAAAGAGCTACAGGCCACCTTCAAGAACAGAAAGCAGCCCCTGGGGGACGGCCAGCAAGAAAATCAGGATCCGAGTCCTACAGTGGCAAAGAACTGAATTCTCCCCACTACCATATGAACTTTGAAGAGGATCCCAGGCTCCAGATAGGAATGCAGCCTGGCCAACAGCTTGACTGTGGCCCTGGGAAATCTGGGAAAGGACTCAGTTAAGCCATATCCAGACTCCTAACCCTCACAAACGGTGAGATAATAAATGTGGGTTGTCCTAAGCTATTCAGTTCGTGGTGTTGCTATGCAGCAGTATCCACTACCTAAGGCCAAAAAACCTGCAACCAATGAGGTTCCATAGGAGGACCCAGAAGACACCTCATTTACCAAAGCAATAAGCAGGATGTCCACGGGGCAGGGCACCAGCATAGCCGGCCAGCTCAGCGGTGGTTACCCTGTATGGGTCGTGACTGACACTGCGACAGACCCCCTAAGAACAAAGGGGATGACCGATCCTTAAAAAACAGAGACCATGTGGCAATGTGGAAGCATTAGAAGCAAAGTGGTCACAATTGCCATAATGAGTGGCAAGGTTGAAATGTGGTCCTATAAATATTCCCCTCGGCTGGTTGGTGTTTTGTTTTTGTTTTTTTTTCTTCACGTAGGTAGGTAGGAAGGAGGGGAAAGATTTTTAAATCAAATAGCAAAAGGATATCATGGCCCATAAAAGGTAAAATTTCCCAGTCAGATATGTACATACAGAAAATGTTACCCTCCTCGCAAATATTAGGGAGGCCGGTAACAAATGGTTCTGCAAGGCGGCAATTCTAACTCCCCCAACATAAATAGCACTTGCCCTTGCCACTGAGCAATCAGCTCTTTGCAAGACTGTATCATAGCAACATTGAGCCGGAGAACTTTCAAGAGTATTGAAACGTCCTTCTGGTGGCTACAGTTGTCCTAGCAGCGAGATGTAACAGAAAGAAAATTCTCAGCTGAGTGGTCAGAGGGCCGGATCTCAGAGGCCTAAAGCTACCACTAACTGGATGCATGACCTTGACCAATCCCTTGATTTCTCCGAGCCTCGATTCCCTCGCCTGTAAACTGAGCACTTGAACTATATTCGCTCATTCATTTATTCATTGATTCAACAAATATTTGCTCAGCATGTGCTTAGGCATCAGGCTCCGAGCCTCTGTGCAGGGAAGGAGGGGTGAATTAGACAATGTCCAAGGTCTTTTTCAAATCTAACTGGGGACTTGGAATGGCACATCTATAGAGATAAGGACGCATTTCCCAAAATTAGCATCTCCCACATGGCATCCACATGCCATCTCATAGCCAGACCCTCGATCCTATTGTTAATGACCCTTTGGCACATTCCCTCTCTTGGTTAAAAAAAAAAAAAAAAAAAGAACTCAGTTCAGAGTCTTCCCCTCACCCCCTGAGAAGAGTTCACAGTGGCAAAGAATGAGGAGGGAGGCGCATTTGAGGAGGCTCACTGAGTCAGCCAGACTCCTCCCGTCTTCCCTCCCTGCAGCCCGGGGTTCCCCACCCTCCTCTCTTCTCCAGAAAGGCACGCCCCCTCTGCCACTCTGCTGGCCACGAAGCTCATTACCATTTTGCACACTCCAGCAAACGGAGCTTTGGAACCTCACTTGTCCTCTCAGCAAAATATCAGATGAAAGTGGAGCAGATTTTAATGCAAAGGACAATTATATAATTTGTCTGAGTCCCAGCACAGAAATGCCACATGACTTCACTTCTTCCCTTTTGCGCTTCTCCCTCACAAGCCACAGAAAGTAATCCCACAGCCTAGAACCAAGCCCACACGTAACCTTTGGGCCACTGAGGATGCTTTCTTCTCATGCTGAGAGGCTGTAGCACGGCTCCAAAACAAAATTCCTTTTACCTCTTGTCACTATATTGAAGAGTTTAAGGGGCGCCTGGATGACTCAGTCAGTTAAGCGTCTGACTCCATCTCAGCTCAGGTCTTGATCTCAGGGTTGTGAGTTCAAGCCCCATATTGGGCTCCATGCTGGACATGGAGCCTACTTAAGAAAAAGTAAAATAGGGATGCCTGAGTGGCTCAGTCGATTAACTGTCTGCCTTTGGCTCAGGTCATGATCTTGGGGTCCTGGGATTGAGTCCCGCGTTGGGCTCTCTGCTCAGCAGGGAGTCTGCTTCCCCCTCTCCCTCTGTTCCTCCCCTCTTTGCTTGTGCTCTCTATCTCTTTCTCTCAAATAAATAAAACATCTTTAAAAAAAATCAAATAAAATAGAGGGCTCGAGATTATAAGATATATATAAATATATACACATATGATTATACCACTGTATGTATATATAAATTATATATATGAATGTTAAATTATGACTCCCAAATGGCCACCATTTTATGTTCTATCCCTGACCTAAATGTATTCATAAGCCCCATTCCACAAGGGAGCAGGAACTCATGAGCTGAAGGCTTCTCGGTCCTCTCCAGCATCTTTCAAACAGAGTCCCTGGGAGGGGAATGCTGGTCTTGCATGCTTCCTCTGTGATGGACACTGGAAACAATTTTCATCTCATGGTGACCAGAGAGGAACATGCAAGTCTCCCCAGGGAGTGCCGCTGGGTGAGGCTGGGACCCTGGAGCCCAGCATGGACATGTCCTCAGGCATAGGAGTCCCTTACCGTCCTTTGAGGCATTGAACTGCTACCACATCATGAAATCTGTAATCATGGCCCTGTGCCTCCAGTTAAGAAGGCTCTAGAACACCAGTCCAAAACCCAGGCCTCTGCTGGGTCCACAGGTATCTCAGGTTCCATGTCTCTCCTACTGTGTTAGTTTCCTAGGGCTGCCACAGTACATTATCACAAATCAGATGGCTTCAAACAACAGAAGTTTATGCCTCCATATTTCTGGAGGCCAGAAGTCTGAAATTAAGGACCACACTTATTCCAAAGCTCTGGGCTCAGAAGGAAGGAAGACTCTCTCCTTGCCTCTTCCAGCTTTGGGTACCAGTGGCCTCCTAGACCTGGGACTGCAACCTTCCATCCCTCCCTCCTCACATGGCCTTCTCTGTCTCTGTGTCTCAAACCTCGCTCTGCTCTCTCTTGTGAGAACACCAATTTCTGGGTAAAGGGCCCACCCTAAGTCTGTTATGATCTAATCTCTACATCCTTAACTTGATTATATCTGCAAAGACTCTGTTTCCAAATAAGGTCCCATTCACAGGTACAAAGGTTAGGTCTTGGTCATATCTTTGGGGAGGGGGTGCTCAATTCCACCCATTGTACTTTGTGAGGGCTATGAGAAGACTAAAAAGCTGTCTGGAGTTTCTAGCAAACCCCCCCATACCTGCTTCTCTGTCCCTCTGCAGCTACCTTTCTTCGCTACTCTGAGGCTGAGACAGGGAATCCCGGAGGAAGCACCACTAAGCAGAGTTATGAAGTATAATCGGGAGTTGGGAGCGTTGAGGGGAAAGCGTTTTCATTCAGAGAGCAGCCTATACAGACACAAAAGTGGAAGGAATTATGGCAAGAGGTTTGTGCAGCCAAAGTGGAAGCTGTGAGGCCACAAGCCTCCAATGATGATCACCAATAACTCCTTGCCTCTCTGTGCACATACAATGTTCCCCCCACCTGCCGCCCCCTTGCATCTTCCCACCTCATGATTTGCCTTTTCCTGTAGAATGTGACAGAAATAATGCCTTCCAGTTCTCGTGTTAAATCTGAAGATACCAGGCAGCTTCCTCTCTGGCTCTGAGAAGCCAGCTCTCACCTTTAAAGAAGCTCAGCTCCCTGAATGAGAAGATTCCTGGTGGGAAGAAAGAGGCCAGGTGGAGGAGCAGGGAGGTGCCAGACATGTATGTGAGGCCTTCCCGGACATTCCAGCCCAACCCAGGTGCCAGATTGGATGCAGCTGAGTGAGCAACTTCCAGCCCATACCATGTGGAGCAGAAGGACCTCAAAGCCAAGAGCTGACTGGATTCTTGAGCCACCCCCCACCCTCCTCAATCCCGAGAAATAATAAATTACTGCTGTTTAAGCCACTAGGTTTGGATGACGGGATAGATAGCAATAGGTAATTAAAACGCATTTCATTTCATTTTCAAAACAACCACACAAGGAAATATTTTCACTCTCTCTCTCTCTCTCTCTCTCTCTCTCTCTCTCTCTCTCTCTCTCCATTTGAGGAAAATGAGACTCAGCAAAGCTTGAACCTGCTCAAAGACGGGGAGGTACGAGAGATTTTAAGAAACATCCAAGATTGAACTCAGGTTTTACTGGTCCCTATTCTTTTCACCAGATATGAAGAACAAGCCTAGTATTCAGCTAAAATGCTGGGTACAGACAGCCCTTATTCTGATTGGTCTGGTGTCTGTTCTAATTAGTGAAGGCCTATTCTTGACTAGTTATTAAATGTTTGGAGTACTGCCCTTGACTGAGAGCAGGAAGGCAAGAATCACAACCAACTTTGAAAAAATGTTGGAAGTATTTCAAGTTTATATAAAACATCCCCCGGCCCTGCTTTCCTGGCCTTACCAACAAACCTGGCTTGCTTTGGATGTATCAGTACCTGAGGCCAAGGCACAGAAGTGACATCTGGTCTTCCCATGTGTCCATGGTGAATCTCCTGCACAACCAGAAGCAGTTTTCAGTGGGCATACCCCACAGGCTGAACAAAAAATGCACGAGGTAACAGGTGCACATTTCCTTTTCCTGTCCATATCCTGCCTTTTTCTCCTTTGGTTTCATAGTTTTTGCTGTCGGGTTTATTACTTTGGAATGCCCCTTGGAGTATTGTTCTGGAGTAAAATCACCTCATTTAATTCAATGTATTGCTCTTGGAAGCAGATTTTATATCCTATACTTGATGCTGGACAGTAAACAAGATGCTTCTATTTTTCCCAATCCTACTTCCCTGCCTCCTCATGTGTCTCCATGGTTAAGGGGGCTAACAAATTTATAACACGCCCCATCATTTATAAAGACTTGGCCTGGAGCCTGGATGGAGAGAAAAGAGAGATTTCTGCAAACATTTATTCCATAGACTCACAGAAGAGAAGGCAATGAGCCAGTTATGCTTGGATGGTTGATTCAAGTGTTTAGTGGATTGTTTCCCCATGCTAAGTGATCCAAAGAATAAGGTACAAATTATTTAATTCGCTGACATTTTCAACAACTCCATTCTGTACAAGAGAACTTTCCATTCTACACAGCAAACCAAGGGAGGACTGGACTTTGAATCAGAAGGACAAGTGTGCTCTTCTCAACCCATTTACAATAAGACTTTCACCCTTAGGTCAGCAATGGCATGTCAAGGTCACCAGTGCCTGCACCTAGCCAAATTCAACAATGGATTTTAATTCTTACCTAAGCATCTCAGTAGTAGTCATACTGTGGATCCTTCTCCTTATGAAATACTTTTCCCCCTTGGCTTCTGGGTCATCCCACATACTTTGTTTCCCTCCTCCCAGTCTGGCTTTTCCCTCTTCCCTCTCTTTTATTGGGCTCTCCTCTTCTTCTGTCCTTTGTATGTTGGTTTACCCCACAGCTCAATCCCAGCCTTCCAGTTTCCTCCGTGTGATATTATCCAGTCCCATGGCTTCAAAGGCAGCTTATATGCTGCTAACTCACAAATCTTACATTCAACACCAACACTTCTCTAATTGGGAATCTCAAACCCAATGTGTCCAAAATGGAATTCCTAATTTTTCCCCTTAAAGCTGCCCTACTTTTAGTCTTCTCCAGCTCAGCAAATGACACGACCATTGTGTTCAGACCAAAACCCTGGAATATTTCTTAAATCTTCTTTCTTTCATACTTCACATTTACTAAACCAGCAAGTTCTCCAAACTCTATCCCAAATCTGAATTCTTGTTATACCTCAACTGCTACCATTCTCACTAGCTTCATTTTTGCCTTAATTATTGCAATAACCTCCTGTAGGTTTCCAAAATTCTCCACTCCTCTTGGTGGAGGATTATACTTCCCCACTCCACTGATACCAGGCTTAGCCATTTAACTTGATTTGGTGAATGAAATTTAAAGGAAGTGATGTGTGTCATTTTCAGGCAGAAGAGTTCACAATTAGCATGTGATTCACCATAATCTCTTTTGTCTCAGCCATAAGACCAGTAAGATTCCAGATAATGAAGATGATGTGTGGCAGAACAGAAAAACATGAAGCATTGTTACTACAGCATTACTTAGCCCATCCTGACTAATTTGACTAGCAGTTTGACTCCCTAGTTCCACACCACTGCCCTCCCTCACCACCTGCCCAATAAATTCTCCACATAGTAGATAGAAGCCATTTTGAGAAGGTAAATAAGATCATGTCATTTCCCTACTCAAGGTCTTCCAAAGGCTTCCCATTTAACTTAGAACAAACTTTTTTATTGTTCTCATCTTGTTCTATAAGCCCCTTTGTCGTTAAGTCCTAGCCCATCTGACAGCATCTTTTGCCCATCTTCCTCTTGCTCACTCTTCTTAGTCCACACTGGCTGAGATGATTGATGTTATATGTCAACTTGACTAGATAACAGGATGCCTGGATATTTGGCTAACATAATCTGAATGTGCCTGTGAAGATGTTCCTGGATCACCATTTGAATCAATAAACTAAGTAAAGGAGATGGTCCTCCCCAGTAATTGATTGAGAGGCTAAATAGAACAAAGAAAGTAGAGCTCTGCCTATTGAGCTGTAACATTGATCTTCTACCCTTCAATTGGGATTTACGCTATTGGCTTTCCTGAATCTCAGCCCTTTGGACTCAAACTGAACTACACCACAGGCTTTCCTCAGTCTCCAACTTGCAGAAAGAAGATTGTAGGACTTCTCAACCTCCAAAATCACATGAGCTGATTCCTTGTAAAAAAAAATATGAACATGTATATACATATACATACATATGACACACACAGGAGAGAGAGAGAGAGAGAGATCTGGTTGGTTCTATTTCTCTGGAGAATCTTAACTAGAAGGTTCTGTTCTACTGTTTCTTAAATATGCTGAAACTTAACCACTCTACACACACACATACACACACAAACACACACGTGCTGACATCATAATACTCCTGAAGAATCAAACCAACCAAACCAACTTACCCTTTACAATTCATTCTAACGAAGTCCACAATTAACAAGTTCCACCCACACACAAAGAGCTTCCAGTTAGCTTTTAAGAGTCCCATTTTAAATGTGAGCATCAGCCAATGATCTCAAGGAAATTCTTTAACTTGAAAAATAGAGGTCAAAATATTAGGATTAGGGAAAGCAACTGGTAGAAAACTATGCAGGAAGATAACAGATTGAAAGGAAATTATCATTAACATCCTCAGAGAAGTAGGAGAAGTTATTGTATTTATTAATTTAAAAAAATTCTATCAAAAATAAAACAAGTATAAACCAAAAGAGAGTTCTTAGAAATTCAATGAAGTAGAATGAAAATTTCAACAGAGGAATCAGAAGATAAAGTTAGGAAAATTTCTTAGAAAGTAGAGTGAAATGTAAAAGAGAAGGAAAATATGATAGAAAAGAAACTTTTAAAATCAGTTTAGGAGTCCTTCATCTGAATAAGTAGTTTCAGAAAAAGAGAATGAAAAAATAGAAGAAATGAAAATACAAAAAAAATTTCAAGAAATTCCCAAAACTGGAGGGCATGAGTTTCTAGATGGAAAGAGTATGTTAAATAACTAGTACAATAGACAAAAACAAGTCCATACTAACATTTATCACCATGAATTTCCAGAACAATGGGGACAAAGGAACAATATTAAAGGCTTCCAGAAAAGCTAAAAAGGTCACTCAAGAAATCAGGATGACCATGGATTTCTCAGGGGCCACACTAGAAGCAAAAAGATAATGGAGCAATAACTTCAAAGTTCTATAGAAAAATAATTTCCAGCCTAGAATTTCATACCAAACAAAGTTATCAGTTTAATGTTAGGGTGGACACAAACATTTCAGACATGATAGGTCTCAAAATATTTGCCTTTCATTCAGCCATTCTCAAGAAGCTATTGGGAAGTTCATCCAAAATTAGAAGGTAAACCAAGAGAAAGGAAGATATAGGGTCTGGGAAATATAAGAATCAATCCAAGAAAGAGCCAGAGGAATCTCAGGGATGAAGATGAAGGGAGATCCAAGAAGAACAGCTGCACATTGAGCTTAGAAAGAAAATAGTTCAGATTGCAATAGCTCAGAAGAGCACGGAAGACCAAACAGATGGCCGTATAGGAATACCTGATGTGAGTGAATGTGCTGAGAGGAGATTTAAACAACTGAGAAGAGAGTTTGGGATGAATTGGGGTTAGAAAACAAAGCAAGGGAGGGAAAAAAAACAATACAACTGTTAACTCCAGGAAAACCTAATGGTCATACAAGAAAACAAAAATAATCATGTCCAGCTGTGAATAACGTTTATATAGACAGGATAATATGCACAGTAAATATTAACTTAAGCAAAATTATGAAATAACAGTAGCAAGAAAATGGGAAGGTGGAAGGTCAGGAACTGCACATGATAGAGCACAGTGTGGGTGGTTAAAGAGAGCTGACACAGTGGCAAGCCAATAGATAATGCCTGAAGCTGAAAGAAGAAAAATGAAAGTAGTAGTGTAATCATAATATAGAGATAAGGAGATAACATCAAAATAAGCATCTAAAGTAGCCAAACATGTTGATTCTAGAAAGCAGGGAAACGGTGGAGCAAGGAGGAGCTGCTGTATTTTAGAGTACCTTGTGAAATTATTTGACCCCTCTTATGGACTGAATGTCTGTGTCCCCTCACATTAATGTGTTGAAGCTCTAATCTCCAATTCAATCGTATTTGGAGGTGGAGCCTTTGGCAAGCAATGGTTTAGATGAGGCCATGAGTGTCAGTCTCCATAATGGGATCAGTATCCTCATAAAAAGAGGAAGAAAGATTAGTAGGTCTCTCTCTCAATCTCTCTCTCTCTCTCTCTCTCTCTCTCTGCCATGTGAGGACACAGCAAGAAGGGAAGCCAGAAAGGAGCCATCATCAGAAACCAAATCTGCTGGCACCACGATCTTGAACTTCTCAGCCTCCATAACTGTGAGAAATAAATGTCTGTTGTTTAAACCACCCAGTCTACGGTATTTTGTTATGGTAGCCCAAGCAGACTAAGACAACTCCTAAAATTATGTAAGTGCATAACTTTGATGAAAATGAAAGCTACATTTTAAAATGATCATGCATCAACAGTGAATTAAAAGGATGGTTTTAATTTGGCTTCCCTTTGTTATGTGCACACATAGACACATAGCACCATTTGGGCAATACATTTTGCAAAGCATCTAAATGCATGAAAATATTTCAGGGAAGTGTTAATGATGGCCTGGGCCAATCTGTCTGTTGTAAATAGTTCTCAGGAAAGTATACTAATTAGAGCTAGGATAGGCAAATGATACAACAACCCGTCAATCAACAGCACTTGCTGCTCAACTATTGAATATGTAGCAATAGATAGTCAACATTCTGTGGGGTAAACAACCTAGTGTAAGATAGAGTTTCTGGCACTAAAGCTTTTATTATTCAAGAAAAGACATGGGACATAAACTTCTGTAAAGTTAAATGGCAATACAAATTTATAAATAATGATTCATTAAAAAGGTAAAAAGATGCCACAAGATAATGCATGATTTTTGTTAAATATATGCGAGAAGCTATAGCTGTGTTACTGTTTAGAAGAGATTAGGATGCAGGGGAGGAATCTCAGAGGAAGGATATTAAAAGTAGGTCTTGAGGGAAAGGCTGGACTTGAATAGATAGGGAAAATGAGGAATTCAAAATGTGGACCCAGGAGAGCAAGATGTGGTTTTGGGGACTGTGCAGAAATTATGGGATCTAGAGCCAATGCATTTGAATGAGTCTGCTAACCAGAGTGGGCAGGCCAAGTTTTAGCTTTGGCCTAAGAAAACCCACATATTCAGAAAAAAATCATTCCATCACCCACGGTGAGGCCAAGAATGCAATCAGGTATTCTGTGAAGATGTGTATCCATCATGTCATGAGATCAAAAAAACCCCGGAGACAGTTTCTGATCCACGTTACAGGCCCAAATTCTCTGTAAACAGAAATTGCCTCTTATAAAAATCATTAATTAGGACATTGCCTCGATTCTATTGTGAAAGATAAAAATATGTTCATGGACTTCTCTACTAGGATGAAAGCAGTAGCGATTTATTGGGAAGACTATTCTCCAAGGGTATATAAAAATGTAAGGCTTACATATTTATAAAGTTCAAATGTATTACCTCTCCAACGGTGAAATAAACTAAAGTAACCTCTGTTCAGACAAATAAATAGAAGAGGCATGTAAATTAGCAAAAAGTAATGGTCTGCCATTTATGAGAGCCCTTGGAGCCCACAATGAAAAATAGCTAGACAGTGGAAAGTCCGAAGTGTTTTCTATATGTCGCTCTTACCAGACAAACCTACACATATGGTTGTCACTCAAACAACAACAACTTCCGTTTTGGTTTGTAAGTAATTAAGGGAGACCTGGGGGCAAATATAAGAAGACAAGCCACATCATGAGGCTGTGACCTGTTTATATCCAGTTCCAAAGAGCAAGTAGCTGTAGCCACGAGTGCCCAGAAGAGGGCAGACAAGAGCTGCTCAGGTGGAAACTTCCTTAGAAGGACATCCAGTTGGTACCAGTCAGGGAAAACCATCCTTTCCACCTGCGCAGTGAAGACCAGAATCAGCCCAGAACTGACTGGTGAAAGGGGTGGGGCAGAGAGAAGCACTGGTGGGTAACATGGACCAAATTTGAGACCGATGAAGAGTCAGGCCAAGAAGAATCATAGAGAAGCCAGAGAATGGAAAATAAAGACAGAGGCCAGGAGTCAAAAGGATCTAGACTTTGGCCATAGAAAATCTGATCATGCCACTCTGGCTCAGAAGCTTTCAGTAGCTCCCTAATTCCATAACAAAACCCAAACTCCTTAACCTAACATTCAACGTTGCCCTCACTTTACGATTTACTGGAATGTTGTTTTGTTTTTAAGATTTATTCATTTTAAAGATAGAGCATGTGTGTGAACAGAGAAGGGGCAGCGGAAGAGGGAGAGAATCTACAGCAGACTCTGAGGACAAAGCCCAATGTGGGGCTCAATCCCATGACCTATGACACATGATCTGAGCCGAAACCAAGGGTCAGATGCTCAGATGACTGAGCCACCCAGGCGCCCCAGGACTTACTGGTTTTTTTTAAATCACACACTCAAGATTCCAACCAAACCAGAGGGGACTTCCCTCTTCTGTGTCTTTGTTCCTGCTGTTCCTTCATTCATTCATCCACACATTCAATGGCCACTACACACCAGTGAGGGAGGGATACAGGATCGATAAGATGAAGTACCCACTTTTGAGGAGCCACCAAGAAGAGACAGACAGTGATACACAGAGACAGGTGCTACCGTGAGAATAAGCAAGGGAGCTAATGGGGTGGAAAGAGGAGTGGCTAAATCAGGCCATCAGAAAAGACTTCCTAGGGGAGGGGACTATCTCCCTGAAATGCCTTTCTCTCTCCTCTCCACATGTCTAAACTCCAGTGCCTGCTAGAGAGCCATCTGTTGTTTTCATCTGTCCTCCCACCTTCCCACCCTCCTGGTAAAAGTATCCCCTCTCCTCCTTTGGAAACTGCTTCTCATTCTCTTTTCCAGATAAGCTTAGGTGGCACAGACCTGGTCAGCCATATTACTTCAACCCCTTGTCCATGGTCATTGGCCTAACGTGTATCCTCCACACCAATCACATTTCTTCTCTGGATATTTTTTCTTCCCTTTTGGCAACAGAGGGGTTAGCTCCCTCTTTCTCCTGGATCGGAAGCCTTCACAGTGCATTCCAGAGCTACTGGTGTCATGTCCCTTGCCCCATTGAGGATTCTGGGAGAATGAACTAGAGAGATAGAGAAACCTGACACTATGAAATCCTAGACTCCAGATGCACAGAATCAGAGCTGGCCTGGGTTGAACTGCATGTAATAAGAGCCCAACTCCAGGACCGACCCAAAGGGGAGTTTATTTTTCTCAGGTGGCATCTGATTGAAAGGCTGACAGGAGAGATCTGGTATGCAGGTTCCATGGTGACCGCAGAGACCCAGCCCTCTCCTACCATTTTGACTTGACTTGACTCATCACTTGACTCTCCTTCTCATCTTCCAGGATGATTCCTGCATCTCTGGGTGTCATATCCACATTCCAGGCAAAAAGGACAAAAAAGCATACGCCAGCTAAGTGTGAGGATTCTCAGATGGGCCAACCTGTGCATGCCTACTTCCATCAGAGAAGGGTCACGTGACCACCCTAGCTGCAAGGGAGCCTCAAGAGCTGAGCGCTTTTAGTTGGGCACACCGAGAACATGGAGAGAATGTACATCAGGTAGGAAACTGGGTGTCTGCCACAACTCCCCAATCGCCTTGTTTGCCTGTGTGAGTCCACAAATCCTCCTTTTTGCTTAAGCCAGTTTGAGATTGGTATTTATAACTTTCAATAAAAAGCCATGACTAATACGCCTGCCAAACGCCACCGCCACCACCTGATCCAACTATATCAGAATAATCTTGACTTCGATTTCCAGTTGGAATACGTGCTTTTCCCACAGCAGCCTGAGGCAAGGCAATCACAAGGACAGGGTTAATCCCACAGGTGGCCAAAGCAGGCAGAAGGACGCTGTGACATGATTGCTGGAATGAAATGCCCCTCACCCCCTTGCCTGGCCTGCGGAGGACTAAGGAGGGGCCATCTTTCAAGCCATCAGTAGGATGAACCTCTACCCAGGCACTGTTATCGACCCTGTCCCCTGAGCCCAGCGATGCCACCAGGGTAGAGCAACAGCCCTAGGTGCCACTAAAACACTTCCATACAGAGTGGCACCTCTATGTGATGGGACACTACACCACAAAGAAGAGAAGGGGGGAGTTCTGTGTGTAGTGATGTGAAACACTTACCAAAAGGCATTAACGAGGGGGGGAAAGCAATTTGCAAAATGGTGTATATATAGGAGATAATCATTTGTGTTGAAAGGAAGAAAAAAATATGTGTGTGTGTCAATATTTCCTCCTGCTTAAAATATCTCAAGAAGGATACACACTACAAGAGATTGGTGCCATTTGCCGCCTCCAAACTGAGGAACAGAGAGCCTCAAAAATAGGAGGGAGGTGGGCAACCAAGTAGCTCAGTTAATTAAGCACCTGCCTTGGGTCATGATCCCAGGGGATCAAGTCCCTCATGGGGTTCCCTGCTCAGCGAGGAGTCCACTGATCATTGGCCTAAGGAGTATCCTCCACACCAATCACATTTCTTCTCTGGATTTTTTTCTCCCCTTTCAGCAACAGAGGGGTTAAGTCCCTCATGGGGTTCCCTGCTCAGCAAGGAGTTCATCGGGTTTTTTCTTCCCTTTCGTCAACAGAGGGGTCAAGTCCCTCATGGGGTTCCCTGCTCAGCGAGGAGTCTGCTTCTCCTTCTGCCCCTCCCTCCTGCTCATTCTCTCTCTCTCTCTCAAATAAATAAATAAAATCTTTACAAGAAATAGGAGGGAGGCATTTCTTCCCACACCCTTTAAACCTTTTGAAGTCTGGACCTTGTGGAATCTATCTAAGCCTACTTGCACCTATTTGGATCTTGAAAAAGAATGAAAACACGTTTCTTAAAGTAAATGCCTTTGCGGTCTGTGGTGGTAATGCCTAGTTTTTTGTTTGGTTTGGTTTGGTTTTCCAAGGCAGAACAACAGGAAGGAGGAAGCTGGCAGCCGGGACTGCAAAGAAAAAAAAGAAAAAAAGAAAATTAGCATCCACTTAACAATAAAATAGAAATAATATCTTTTGATTAATGGATGCTTTTTTTCATATTACTCTCAAAGCCTTTACAAACTTCGGCTCACTCATCCTCTCTCTTTCTCTTTCTACAAGGTGTGGAAAAATTGATTGAATTCCTTTCTGCTCAGGAGTAAGGACAGGCTTGAAGAACCCAGGCTGGGAGCCTGGCCCGCTCCTCTGTCCTGGAATCAGGTCACCGGGCCTGTGGCCAGAATTCCCTTTCTTCGGCTCTTTATTCCCAGAAGCCGATCCAACATGCTTCTCTATTGAAAATAGCTGTCCCCTGCCTTAGACCAGGGGCCTGAAAACTTTTTTCTCTCAAGGGCCAGATAGTATGTAGGTACTTGAGGCTTTGAGGGCCATTCACTCTCTGCAAGTACTCAGCTCTGCCGTTAGGGGGCAAAAGCAGACGCCGACAACACAAACAAACCAGCCTGCTGAGGGACCAGCCTTTTTCACTTACAAAATATGGGCCTTGGGCTGGATTTGGCCTGTGGGCTGTTCTTTGCTGAACCCTCCTTTGGACCCGAAGGAAATCTGCCACTAGACATCATGCTCTGCATTACATTTTTTATATGCATATTTTTTATTGGAGTTCAATGCCAACATATAGTATAACACCCAGTGCTCATGCCATCAAGTGCCCCCCTCAGTACCTGTCACCCAGTCACCCCATCCCCCTGCCCACTACCCCTTGCAATTGCATTACGTTTTTGATTAGCAGTTTACCCTCTGTCTTCCCCCTGGATGCAGATTCCTTGAGAGTGAAGACTTTTTTCATCTCCTTCAGCGCTCCTCCGCTAGCCTGGATATCCACTGGGTTGGCCAGAGGTCTCTCAACCCATTTGCCGAGAACGGAACCCAGCTCCTAGCTGAATTTTCCAGGGATGTGTCTGTCACACCTGACACCAGCTAGTAAAGTCTAGAGAAAAACAATTTTTGAGTTTGGAGACCACAGAACTTTATTAAACTATCTTACTCGCCTGTTCTTTTTTTTTTTTTTTCAAGTAAGCTGTACATCCTACCTGGGGCTTGAACTCAGGACCCTGAGATCAGGAGTTGCATGCTCTACGGACTGAGCCAGCCAGGTACCCATGTTACCTTTGTATTCTAAGATGCATTTCTGCACTAACATTTCTATGCTTCCAAAGTCAAGGCCTCTGTGTTCCGAGGCTTGATAACCCCAAAAAGATCCAGTCTTTCTTTGACCCCTGCCAACAGTCCTCCAGCCCACAGGATCACTGACCGCCTCCAGCATGTGAAGGGCAAGTCTACAAAAGGCAGCCTCAGCCCCTGTTAACTCTCTGGTGGCTGCAGCCAGGCAGGTCCTGTGGCTCTCGGTAGGGGGAGCAGCTGATCCCTCCGTCAGCTCCAGGGCCCTCCGCAGCTCCCTCACCCCTCTCAGTGGTGGGGGGTACCTAGGAGCCTCTCCCCAGAATTTCAGTCCTCCATGGCCCCCCAGCAGGAAACCACCGTCCAAGTTTAATGATGCTGCAGAAAATGCAGACAAGTTTCACCCCACTGAAGACTGTCCTGGAAGTGAGCTGAGCCTCCCACCATGACTGCCATCTGCCTTCAGCCCCAAAAGTCTTAAGGAAAATGAGCGCAATGTATATTTGGAGAAGCTGCTGTATATTTGGCTTGAAGCTGCCACCACCCTTGAGAGCCACTGGGCTTTCTTCCCCTGATTCAGTCACGTCTTCTCTTCCCTCCCAGCCCTCCTTCTAGAAACTGCATGGGACTCAACGAGTACACTTGAGAAGTGGCCAGCGTGACTGAATTTGTATTTTATTTAAACTCATCTAAATTTAAAAACAGATACTTAATTCAGTTATTGGAAAACTTTATGTTTGGAAGGACGTGGGTGGATAGGTCAGTTTTTTTCAACGGCAAATTTTATGAAATTGAAATACACATCAAGTATTTTTGATGAAAATTGAGTGTCCAGATTGAGATGCACTGACTATAAAATACATATCAGGTTTTGAAGGCTTAGTACAGAAAAAAAGAACTATCTCATTCATAATGGTTTGTACTGATTGCATGTGAAAATGATATTTTGGATATCTTGGGTTAAATAAAATATATTATTAGATTTCACTGTTTCTTTGTCCTTTTTTTCACATTATTTTTCCATCAGTCTGCACTGTTCTAGACCTTCTTCTAGTTGTCCTTTGTACTGGAACACTGGCTAGAATCATGGCCACCCCGTCTTCCTCCACTCCCCAGCAGGGCTGCCCTCCCGGTGTTAAGAGGGTGGTGTTTTCAGAAGAAACTACTCAGTCTTCTGAGACTCACTGTGACGAAAGGGGAGAGAAGGATGGTGAGCAGGTAGAACCAGGTGTAAATTCCTACAGGAAACCCAGCTCTGACGCCAATGCAGCACCCACAGTGGGATGATAAATGCATGGGCCTGGCCCTCCAAAGACACGCTTGGCGGAGGGCTCCCACAGTCGAGGGCTGAGTGCGGTGGCTCCGGTACACACAGGAGCATCTAACTCAGCCTGTGGAGCAGGGAACTCTCCCTAAGGGAGGTGGCAGTTGAGCAAAGTTGGAGCAGAATCAGAAGGCTCTCCAGCCGCCCTGTGTAGTAGCTCTGCGGGCCTGGTGGTGGCCACGCCTACTGCTAACCCGGATGCACCAACTGGGCCATCATTACCCCTCTCCAGGGCCAGGCCTGTCCCTTGCTCCCATAGAGTAGAGCCACCCCAGGAGTCCATCAGCATGCCCAGCGCCGAGCCCAGGCCTGCTGGAAACGCAGGCCAACCGCTCAGTGAAGAGACACAGACGGGAGGGGGGCTGGGCCCTCCTCAGCAGGACCAACGCTGGGACTGCAGCTTTCTGCAGTTGCCTGCCATGTCTCTGGGGAGCACCTCCCTTCCAGGAGGCTCTGAGTTGGAAACACACAAAATGGATTTGGGCACACATCCCTAATCACAAATGCCAGGAGGGTTGGAATATCCAGCGAAGTACTTTCCAGGCTTCTGGAAACACCTGGGAGGAGGGGCTGGAGAGCCAAAACCCAGGAACCCAGGGATGCCTGGGTGTCTCAGCGGTTGAGCATCTGCCTTTGGCTCAGGGTGTGATCCCCGGAGTCCTGGGATCAAGTCCCGCATCGAGCTCTCTGCATAGAGCCTGCTTCTCCTCCCTCTTCCTATGTCTCTGTCTCTGTGTTTCTCATAAATAAATAAATAAATAAATAAATAAATAAATAAATAAAATCTTCAAAAAAAATAAAGGAAAAAAAAAACAGGAATTCAGCCCTAATTCTGACCCAGCCAAAGGCTCACTGAGTGCCTGGGGACATCATAATAACGTGTGTTTATGTGTGTGTGTGTGTTTGTGTGTGTGTGTTACCTGCCATGGGCCAGGGCAAACAAGAGTAGAAACAAAATGCAATGGTGACAAGAGATGCCTTGTTTACCTCCAGCTACAGGGATAAGGAACGACTTCCTGGCAGGGTGGCATTTGGGAGAACAAGTAAGTACAAAGCCTGAGAAGAGAGGCCATGGAGGCTTAGGTGGGGCATGTCTCCCCTTGCTGACTGCCAAACTCAGTTTCCACCTACCTCTTCTCAGACACCCTCTGCAGCAGTGAGCTGACTCACCTCCATTCTCTAAGACATAAAGCTTGTCCTGTACACTCAGCACTTGGTTATTCACACTTAATGTTATTGAGTTTATTACCATTAAGAACATTTTCGATGGCCCACCGCTATCATGCTTCATGTCTTGTCTCTCCAACATCACAGTCAGGGAACATAATGATACTTTCTCATATTCCCTGCCTGCCTGCCATACAATCTCTGGATTGGAAGGGACCCTGACAATCTTTCTATCCAGACCCCCATCCTCTCTCCCCGACATGCCTCTGCAAGACTGACGTGCATGCTGGCTGCCTCTTTATTCTCTTTGTGCAAAACAGAATGTTGAGAACAGGTTCCTTCCATTTCAGTATCAGCTGATACTCCAAGACAAGAGCCAACTGCTTCCCATTTCAAAGTGAGAAGTAAGACCACCAGAACACAGGATAAGATGACTTGATTTAGTCAGGTTTTAAAATCCCAATCCAGGGGCACCTGGTTGGCTCACTTGGTAGAGCATATGTCTCTTGATCTTGGGGTTTTGAGTTTGAGCCTCATCTTCGGGTTAGAGTTTACTTTAAAAAAAAAAAAAAAAAAAGCCCAATCTACCCACCTCTAGAACCTTAAAGAAGTTGGAGAGGCAGAGGTGGGGGTTGGTGTCAGGTAAGGATTTGAGAAGAGAACCGTCAGTGTCTAGATTCCCACCCTCCCTGTGGGGGCTCTGTCCAAGGCACCGGGGCTTCAGTGAGACCTCTTAGAAGAAGGCTCAATGCATAGTCCCTGGAACATGCAGAACTCAGTTGACTGATATTCCAATCACGTTGAGGGATCCAAAGGGCCAGTGACTGTGGCTGACTAGCAGCCCTGAGGGTGGAGTAAGGAGAGGTTATATTGAAGGTGGCTCACTTTCCCCAAGTCATCAGGACAAAGGATGTATGAAGGTTTCCAAGAACCAGAACTGGCCAGATGCTGGGGCAGCAGGGGAGGGAGAAGTCGTGCAGCAGCCACCAGAAGAGACATAAGCTCCCGGTCAAGCAAACCGCAGGTGCCCACCAGGAACAGGAAGGGACCAGCTGCAAAGGACCCATGAAGGAAGGCATGAGAAAACCCAGGTGGCTAGAATAACACCAGTCAGGTGAGCCTTTTCCTGCCTCTTTCTTTCCCTCTCCCTCTTCCCAGTTCTGGAGGAACCAGAGGACGTGTTGGACGGAATGGGGAGAGAACCAAAGCACCCAGTGAAGAGAAAGAGACACAACAGCCCCACCCCCCCTTCTCACTACAGGCGCCAGCCTGACACAGTTGAAGAAGGAAAGGGAAGAAATATTCATTTTCAGTGAAGATTGGAGAATCTGAGCTGTTCCATGGAGCGGACATACTAATTAGTAGAGACTGGGTTTTTGTGACTGTAGTGAGTAGATGACTTTTTCTTGGATAAGAGTGACAAAAGAAGCCCTAGGACTTGCTCCAGTTTTCAGAACTGGGCACAGAACAGGTTTGGCAGGACAGCAGAAAACCAAGACTACAATTCATCTCTGCTAGATTCTAGAAGTACCTCCTTGTTCAGGGTCATGAGGACATACCGTACACAATTTCAAAAATTCGGAACATACTCTATATGGTATCCAAATATTTTTTCTTCAAAGAATAATATATCATGAAGGTTTTTCCCTTGGAGGAAAATATTCATCTATGAGTTGAACATTCCACCATATGGACATGCTGTAATTTATTTATCCAATATCTATCCAATGTTTGCTCTTGCAAATCATGCTAAAATCAAATATCTTATGCATAAATCTTCATACACATATTTGCTTCCTTCCTAAAGATAAATTCCAAGGAATGGAATTGCTAGACTAGCAGGTAGACATTTTTAAGGCTTTTTAATTCAATCGTCAAAGAGCACAGGGTCCAGAAATACATTTTTCCTTGAGTAGGATTGAGTGGTCCAGCCCAGCAGAGGCTTGAGTACTTCCTACAATCTGTATAGCTTTTCTGACGTGACCAGGGAAACCAGGGAAACAATGTGACTATTGGAGGAAGTTCTTCTCATGCACAGATATGTAAGGGGAGTGAACATCACATCTGAACAAGCCTATCCTTTTTTTCCTACTATAACACACAGAGAATACATTGCATGTACTTATATGGTGTCTCCCTTCCTGTCTCTTCTCAGAACCAATTTCTTGGGGACACAGTATGGAGTATGATCAAAAGCATAGATTCTAGAGTTGAAATTGCTCTTCTACCCAGTAAATGTGTTCCTGAAACAAGAGTTTCCCCCACCTCTGTGTATCCTCCCTTGTAGGCTTTCTGTTATGGCTGAATTATGTTTCCCACAAATTCATTTGTTGAACTCCTGACTGCCAGCACCTCAAAATGTGACTATATTTAGAGAACTGGCTTTTAAAGAGGTAATTAAGTTAAAATCAGATTGTTAGGGTAATTCAGTGTCACCAGAGTCCTTAAAGAGGAGCTTAGGGTACAGACAACATACAGAGGAAAGACAATCTGAGGAGACAGCCATCTCCAAGCCAGAGAGAGAGATCTCAGAAGAAACTCACCCTGATGACACCATGATCTCAAACTTCCAGCCTCCAGAACAATGAGACAATAAATTTCTGTTATTTAAGTCACCCAGTCTGTGGTACTTTGGAATGGCGATAGTAATACAAACTAATATACTTTCCAAATTGGCTCAATTGCTAAAAGTATTTAACAAGAAGCCTCAAATTCAGTAAGTGTTCAATAAATAATGTCATTAGTTATAAATTTCTGTTCTTGCCTTACCAAAAAACTGAATCCAGGTCAGCTAAACTAATGGTTCCCAACAGGGAGTGATTTTGGACAATGCCTGGAGACATTTTTGGTGGTTGCAAACTGGAGAGAGCAGTGTCGCCAGCATCTAGTGGGTAAACTCCAGAGATGTTTCTAAACTCCTATGCATGGGACAGCCCCCCCACAACAAAATGTCAGTATAATGGAGGTCGAGAAGTCCTGAGCTAAACCAACACTGGCAGTCACCTGGGTGTCAAGCTCTTCCATCCAGATGAGCCTCACACCCCTGGGTTGGGGAATACCCCTTTTGTGTGGTATTTCCCTCACATGTGCTATGAAGCTATCTAGTCTACCAAACAGGTAGGCTTGGCCAAACCGACCCATCTAGCAAGCACAGTGTGACATGATAGGAATCTAATCACCAGGTATATTAGCAAGCTTCTACTGCAGTGCTCCTGCCTAACAATCACCAATCTGTGAGGTGAACAAAATAAGCATTTGTTTGTTGCTTTATGAGGTGGCTGGGTTAGTTCTTTGTCAACCTGTGGATCAAGTGCAGGTCTGCCTCATACATCTCAGTCTGGAGCCCAAGCTGAAGGAACCCCAAGAACCGAGGTATATTCTTCCCACGGTGGAAGTTTCCAGAGGGGCGAGTAGAAACAATGGTGTCTCCTAAGGCTCAGAACTGACACACTTACCTCAGCCCACATTCCATCGGCCAAAACCCACTAGTGGGCTCCCTGTTACCTACAAGATAAAGTCCAAATGCCTTCGACTGCCTTCAATTCTTCATTGAAATCAGACAGACTAGAATAGACAAGCATCTTTCCAAAGTCTTTAGCAGACACCAAAGGGCTTCATTGCCCATCTCTTTAGCTTTCTCTGGCTATGCTTGCAGCTCCCAAATGGGTCTGTCATACTATTTCACACCAATGGGACTTTACAGATTCCACCACACTTCTCAGTCCGCCCACCCAGAATGCCTTTTCTCCATCTGCACTTGGAGACTTCCTCATTCTCCAACTCCCCGTTCATGTGTCCTCTTCTCTGCAAGGCTCCCCAGCCCAACCAGAACTAAAATTTTTGCTTTGGCTATCACTGGACCTAGACCCATCTGTCTGGTCGCTTCTCACATGTCATTGCCCTTATCTCTAACACACTTAGGGAGTACTCTGCAGGCAAAAACAGTTCATTCTCAGGTCCCTAGCACCCAAATACGCAATATTTATTGAAGTAGTGTAGGAGGAAGCAAATGATTCAATGAATGAATGAATGAATGCTGTGTCCCATTTCAGCTATGTATACTTCTCACTAAGTTACTCAGACAATGAGTTGCTTCTCAAAAGTCACTCTCCTCCTCTTTCTTATAGACCAAAACCCAAATTTTAAACTGAGAACATTATCACTCATTTCTCAACCGCCCTTGCAGTGAGGCGTGCCTATGAAACTAAGTTCTAGCTGACAACACATAAGCAGAAATGTTGTATGTGATATGCTGAATGGCTTCTTAATAGGAAAAGAACAAGCCTTTTTCCATTCCTCCTTCCTGCTGCCTGGAATTTAGATGCAATGGCAGGAGCCTTAGCAGCGATCTTGAACTATAAGAATGGAAGGTACATGTGGCAGAGTAGAAAGACAGAAGGTGTGCGGGTGTCTGACAATTCGTAGAGCTGTCTTAGCAGCACCCACTACTTACCTCAAAAATTATTTTACATAAGACAAAACATTCTTAGATGTTTTAGCCACTGTAGTCGAGCCTCTGATTACTAAATAAATTTAATTCAAAAGCACACTTTAAAGATTCCTGCGTCTTCACTGGGTGAACACATCTTCACCTCAGTGCATATACACCCACTTTCCTATCAGTGGCTCTGGTTTCTCTACACAGTCGTTAAGGATTGGTGAAAAAAGAAATCTGCTCATTTCCAGCTCACTCTTTGCATTGCTGCTATTGGTCTCCCTTTCTACTGAACACTCTGTGGGGAGAAAGTAAGGTTTTACCACTGAGGTAGGGCCAGGAGATTTTTATAAATTCAGTTACTAACCCCTCTGGCAACAGGTAAATTCTATCACTTTTCTCCTGGGTAATATTAATAGTTTACAAATGAAACCAAAGTCCTTGAGTACAGCCACCTCTCCAAACACCTCTCCATCTCACATGGAGGACAACCCTTTACGCCCCATGATCTCCACAGGCTTAGCACACACGGCAGTCGTTTGTCAGCCCGCCTCTGCCTACTTGATACAGGCCGGTCCTCTGGCTGCTGTCCAACTGCAGGGACTCCCTACTCCCTGCACCAGCCTCCAGCCAGCCAGCCCTTTAATCACTGACTCTAACTCCCCTTATCCACACCTGCCCTGTACTAATCCAGTATCTCTGCGGAACAATTAGCCTTCCAAATAGAGGTAGTTTCTTCTCCTACCTATTCTCTCCATGGACAATGGACTGATAGATAGAGGTATAAAATAGGGCAGAGATCACAGAGTTCATCTAGAGCAGTGATTTGCAGAGTATTTATATTTTAAACCCTGGAAGCCTTTGTTCGTCTGAAATCTTAGGGAAAGCCAAATATGGAAAGTAGATAAAGTTAGAGCCACTTGAAAGGCAAGAGAGTTTGAAGGGAATCCAGAGACTGGTTTGCCCTCCCTCCCCATCCAGCAGTTTTAAGGACTGCTCCTCTCAAAAACCCTGGTCTCTATGCCTCAACATGTGCTCTTCTTCTTTCTGCCCAAGTACACCTCTTCCGGGTGTCTGTGTGGGTCATCCTGCCTTCCAATCAAATTCCTAAACAAATGTCACCTCTTCTGAGAGGCTTTTCCTGCCACTTATCCAAAGTCACTCCAACCCCAAGTCACAGCCTCTTCTTTCAGGCTGCATTAGCATTAGCCCAGGTCCTCCAAGAAAGAGATGCTGAGATGGAAGAACAAAATGCAAACTTTTATCAGAGCGAAGGTGTGAGACAGTAAAAGAAGGGATGTAGGATGGGCTGGGAGAGCTGGTAGGCTGCCATGAAGAGGTGTGCCTGAAGGAAGGAGACTGTGCGGGGGCGGGGGGGAGACAGGAGGGAGAGAGGGTAAGAAGTCCTAGGCCACAGTACATTTCTAAGAAAAATTGAGCAAGACCACCAGAGAGTATCCAAACTCAAGGATTCCTTCACTGAGTCTTATTGCTGAGGAACAGCCCCTGAGAAGCATGGTCCTAGTCAAACACAGTGAGGGATTTCAGAATACAGAGTCTCTCTCGGTCACTTACACACCCTGCAGTCTGAGATCAGAGAGGCCCATTCTTATGGCTGCCACATTTTTCTTCACAGCACTTTCACCATCTGATGTTGTTACATTTAGTGTTTGTTAATATTATTCCCCAGATACAATGTAAACTCTGTGATAATAAGGACATGCCTGGCTTGTTCACCACTATATCCTCAGCTCCTAGAAAACTGCTGGCAAATAGAATGTGGTTAACAAATACTTGTTGGATGGATGGATGGATGGATGGATGGATGGATGGATGGATGAATGATGGATGGGTAAGTGGATGGGTGGGTAGATAGATAGTTGGATAAATGGATGGATGGAAGTTGAGTGGATGGGTACTTGTGGAGTAGATGGGTGCATGAATGGGTAGATGGGTGCATTGGTCAATGGATGGGTGTGTGTTTGGGTGGCTGGATGAGTGCGTGAATGGATGGATAAATGGATAGTCTGGGCCACAAAGGAGGTATAACATGAAAGGAACAGTGTAAAAATCTCAAAGTTGTGTTGTTGATCAAAGGAAAAACAAAAAGTATCATCATGTGTTACCAGGGATACAGGAGAACAGAATGTAACTGAGGGGCCTCCAAGAATGCTGTTTCCTTGAAGAAGAGAGATAGGATTCAGGGAAGCCATACAGGTGATGAGAGCTCAGCCAAGAGTTTCAGAACATAGGGTAGTTTTTTGGCCATGCGTTGCAATTCATCCAGGCTGAGAGACTTATATTTACTTTTCTGAAACTAAAGAGATGCAAACTCGTGGCCATGAAAAAATGAAAAGGTAATCTAACCTCCTTTCCTTTGAAAACATACACCCCACATATACTCAGACATTGGGCTTCTCTTGGGTATGACCATTAATGACTTAGGCATAATGTTATGCCTCTCCTTCCCACCCCACACACAAACCCACCACCCTAATACCACGTTGTAGAAGTCACTTTCCTGGCTACAAACGCTGAGACTCTAGATCACATGGAGATCTAACTCTACCATCTAAATTTCAGTCAGGAAGATCTGAGGAGATTAGATTTAAGGTAGCAGGGATGTGAACATGCGAAAAGGGGAATGGCTTCTCCATGAGTCAATACTAAAATCTAAAGTGATCTTCCTCCCTTATTAATAAAAACAAAATAGCACAAGCCCCATATAAGAATGTCTGCTCTTAATTTATAGGGCTTTCCAAAATACATGGGCTTTCTCTGATATGACAAGTTCAACTGATTTGTGTAACAAACCATAAAATTAAATGTATGTACTTAAGGGACTGGGGTTGCCAAATGGATTCTCCAAAGTAGCTGCCTTTTTGATTCGCTGCACCATTTTTAGCTAAAGCTGGTATAATGCTCTGCACACTTCAATAAAAATGGAATCTCACAAACCTCCAAGAAGCTAAGGGCAACCTCCAACTTTTAATAATAGAGTTTAGGCAGCCACTAAGGACCAAGAGAAGTCTACAGTGTTTGATGGATTTGAGTTTATGAAAGCAGCTATCATTTTTGTCCCATTGACCCAGGGATGGGGTCAGAAAGGGGCCTCAGGGACCATAGCAGGAGATGAGAAGGCGTAGCATGACAGAGGGGGGCTGTAAGCACCCACTACCCCTTTCCTTCTCCAGTCAATACACCACACTTTCATCTGACATACATGCTGGGCTTTGTAGTAAGCTTTCATAGGTCTGAATCAACAATGTGAATAGCAATAGTCACTGAGATGACATAACATTTGTATCAGAACCTTCCCATAAGTCCCCAGGGGGTTACCCATATAAGATTCACTGATATATTTCTCACTCTCCAACACTGAAGGCCGATCTCCTGAATAGAACAGACATTGTCTGGCACACACTGTTTACTGTAGCTCTTAATGGAAAAGTTATAAAAAAATAAAATAAACACTACTTCAATGAACATTTGTTGAGTTCTGACCCTGCTAGACATCAGGGATACAAAGGTGAGTATAAGATCATCCTTTCTCACAAATAACTTACAGAAAGAGGAGGCACAAAGGCAACATGAACATATGTTGAATCATTTAGAATGTATTCACCTGAAAGTAACAGAATATCTCCCCAGATGTGACTTAGGCAACAGGAGGTTATTACTATACCTCACATAACAAAAAAGATGAGGGAGAAAGCTCCTAATGTGGTTCAGCAGCTCTGGGATGGAAGGGATTTGCTTCTCTCTCTCTGTGATTCTCTTGGCTTTCCCCTCATAGTTGCAAGACGGCTGCTAGGGCTCCAAACATCACTTCTCAGAGAATTATATTCAACAATAGAAATGGAAAGGCAGGGTGTTCTCTGCATTACTCCTTTATTGTCATGGAGGAAAATCTTTCCCAAGAATCCCTTAGTTGATTTTCTTTCTTTCTTTCTTTTTTCTTTTTTTTTTTTTAAAGATTTTATTTATTTATTCATGAAAGACACAGAATGAGAGGTAGAGGCACAGGCAGAGAGAGGCAGGCTCCATGCAGGGAGATTGATGTGGGACTCAAACCTGGAACCCCAGGATCACGCCCTGAGCCGAAGGCTGGCGCTCAACAGCTGAGCCACCCAGGTGTCCCCCCTTGAGTTAGTTGATTTTCTATCCAATCCCTGCCAGCAGGAACAGATTACATCCCAGACCTTAGCTGCAAGGCAGGCTGAGAAAGAAAATGTCAGGTTTTCTCAGCCTCTGTAGGGAGAGACAGATTCTCCCGGCAAGTAAACAGGAGAAGGAACCATTGTGAGTAAGCAAACAAGATCTGTCAGGCGTAATGACAAGGAGGTGTAAGGCCAACTATGGGAGCCTAGAGGAAGCACACCTGTCCCACCAAGAGAAGAATCCCTGGAGCTGGTAACACCTGAGGTGAATATTAAAGAATAAATAGGATTTAGCAAGATAAAGATGAAGAGATGATAAAAAGAGTGAGTGGACCAAGATTCCAGGTAAAGAAGTTACATTAGCAAAAGCACAGAATGGTGAAGAGCAAGAGGCCAGCGCCAGTTTAGCAATCTTAGAGCATCTAGCAACTAGAAATGAGTCTCAGCCAGTGTCAGAGGCATGGTCACGAAGGCCTCCTAGGCTGTCTGCAGGAGCTTGAACCCGCAAAATAGGCCAGAAATTGCAGATTCCAGAGCCAGGAGGCCAAAACCAACCTCTAGATGTGTTCTGTTTGGTGAGCACAGTGTTTGCATTCTGAATATAATGGCTAGAGGCAAGGCACTTCTCACTCACTGAACCCCTTTCTATTGTCTTCCACCTGGCCTCCCTCCTTCATATAAACTGTCTCCCTGTTCTCTTAAGACTTTTGAGCTTGCCTCCTCTGAGTAGGCTCTGGGGAGCCATCAAAAGATCTTACATAGGGAAATGGTACTGCCATCTCTACATCTTATATTAACCTCTTAATTCCCCTAATGGGGAAGTTACAGTTACAAGAACATGGCTGGAGATAAGAAGACAGAAGAAGGTATATTTTTCAGGACTCTTGATAGCAAGTGTCAAAATGCAGCTCAAACCAGTATAAATTATTAAAAAGGATATATTCGTTTACATAACATTCTCTTTAAAGTAAGCTCTATGCCCAACATGGGGCTTGAACTCATGACCACAAAATCAAGAGTCCCATACTTAGGGGCCTAGGTGGCTCAGTTGGTTAAGCATCTGTTTTCAGCTCAGGTCATGATCCCAGGGATTAAGTCCAGCATTAAGGCTCCCTGCTCAGTGGGGAACCTGCTTCTCCCTTTGCCCTTCTCTTTCTGCTTGTGACCTCTCTCTCTCTCTCTCTCTCTCGCATATAAATAAATTAATTAAAAAAAAAAGAGTCCCATACTCTATGCACTTAGCCAGCCATGTGCCCTCAACTTCAAAAAAAAGGGAGGGGGCAGGAAAAAATTAAATTGAATATGCATACAGAAAGGGAATCCACACCAACAAGGAATTCCAAAGACAATGAGGCAATATGAACCCTGCATGAGCTAAGGAAAAAGGAAGGGGCCTGAGGACACAAATGGAGAAAATTTGTTAGCAAGGAGGTAAAGGAGATGTTCAGAAAAACAAGGTTGTTCTATCATCCAGATGAGCTTTTGGCAAAGGGGGCGGGTGCTACTTTATACTTGTCTTCCCCTTGCAGGCTCTCCTTCCCAATGTAAATTTAGGCAGTCAGGGAGGAAGCAGAGCACTTCTCTTGCATATGTTGGGTTTTTATTACTTTTAACTCAAAATAATCTTCATGCCAAAGGAGCACATTTTGGGGCAGCCTGCCCTGTGACCCTACAGAATTGGGCTCCTGCCTGGAACTTCCCTGGAAGTTCTACATATTAAAAGTTGAGCTAGAAAATTGTTCCATCTCATGGAGCTAGTCTTTTTTTTTTTTTCTTTTAAGATTTTATTCATTTATTCATGAGACACACAGAGAGAGAGGTACAGACATAGGCAGAAGAAGAAGCAGGCTCCATTCAAGGAGCCCAATGTGGGACTTGATCTCAGGACTCCAGGATCACACCCTGAGCCAAAGGCAGATCCTCAACTGCTGAGCCACCCAGGCATCCCTCATGGAGCTAGTCTTACTCCTGACCATAGGTTAGTTCAGTTAAACTCATTTCAGGATACTAATGTGTTCTCAAAGTTAGGCCTATGCTTCAAGAAATAAGGGATTGGGGATCCCTGGCTGGCTCAGTGGTTTAGCGCCTGCCTTTGGCCCAGGGTGTGTTCCTGGAGTTCCAGGATCGAGTCCCACGTCAGGCTCCATACATGAAGCCTGCTTCTCTCTCTGCCTATGTCTGTACCTCTCCCTCTCTCTGTGTATCTCATGAATAAATAAATAAAATCTTTAAAAAAAAAAAAAAAGAAAGAAAGAAATCAGAATTACACAAGAGGCATTTCTATGGGGGAAAAAAGAAAAACAATGGTTAATGATTAGGTCATAATATAAATCAGTTTTTAAGTCCTGAGGATAACCAGTGGAGAAGAATTCTAGATGTCAAGCCCAAAGCATCATCAGATACAGTGAGAGTAGGCATGACAGTCAACAGATTTTCCTGGTTTGTAGTTCAAATACCTCAAGATCTTTGAAGATCCCACACAGCAATAGGCATGAGACTATCTACACATGAGCTGTTGTGGTTTCTCTGAAGTTTATATCAAGTCGTTCATATTCAGTTTGCAGGAATTCAGGAAAAAAGGGCAGTTTTAGGTCTTAAATGAATACAACATACAGGCGGGAGGAAAATAAGACGTGTTCATTTGGAGAGTGATAGGCACTAGAAGAAATCAGGATCTGTTCTAATTTATAATAAACAGTATTAGAATCTAATAATTACTCAGGTATGTTATCAAGACATTTTTATCTTTTATAATCATCCTCATTTTTAACAAAGATAGGCAAATTAATGTGTTTGCAAAGTAAATCTAGTTTTTAACACCTTGCCTTAATTATTTACATAAGCAAAGCAAAAATAGTGATTGGCCATAAAGGTTCCTTTATTTTTTTTTAAGATTTTATTTACTGGGGCACCTGGGTAGCTCAGTTGTTGAGCATGAGATCTAGCCCCACATAGGGCTCTGTGCCGGGCTTGGAATCTGCTTGAGATTCTCTCTCTCCCCCTGCTTCTGCCTCTCCACCCCTCGCCTGCACTCTCCAACTCTCTCTCTCTCTCTCTCTCTCTCTCTCTAAAATAAATAAATAAATAAATTTAAGCAAGATTTTATTTATTTATTTATTTATTTATTTATTTATTTATTTAAGAGAGTGTGTGAGCAACCGAGCAGGGGGAGGGGTAGGCAGAGAGAGGGAATCTTAAGCAGAATCCACACTAAGCATAGACCCCAACAAGTGGCTAGATCTCACAAGGTTCAGATCATGAGCTGAGCCAAAATTAAGTCGGTCATTTAACCAACTGAGTCACCCAGGTACCCCTATATTGAACTTTTAATAGCCCAACCAAAACTTGCACCAAATACCTGCCAGACTTTCCCTATAGTACCTATGGATTTGGGTGAATTCCTCTCTTCTCCATGTCCCTGGTATATCCTGAGTTTCCTGCACCTGCCAGGAAGTGACCTTCTTTACTTACCTGATTAAGCTGCTAGAAACTGTATGCAAGGTATCAGGCCAACATCTCCATGGGGTTTATTGGTTCCATAAAGTCAACCTTAGTTCCTTAAATCTATCTGGTCATATCTGAGTCTGTACAGGTCTCAAATGGAACATTCAAGTCAAAGCCTTGATAATATAAGCAATGTTTCCAATGGTATCCTGTTACATGAAGAACGGATTCTTATTGAAATTCTGTAAATAAATACATTGCCATTAGAATATAAGAATACTATATATATATGTATATAATATATACATGAATATTCACTGAGTCTTTTAATTCTAGAGGGTTCAAGTAGAAAGAAAGGATAAATACTGCAATTCTGCTTATAATGCTATAATTTACCAAATTGCTGTAGGTCAGTTAGCTTAAGAGAAAATATTTACTTAGATCTAGAAAAAGACATGTTAAAAAGCCAGCAATGTTTTAAACAAAAAGTCGGGGATCCCTGGGTGGCTCAGCAGTTTGGCGCCTGCCTTTGGCCCAGGGCACGATCCTGGAGTCCCGGGATCCAGTCCTGTGTCAGGCTCCCTGCATGGAGCCTGCTTCTCCCTCTGCCTGTGTCTCTGCCTCTCTCTCTCTCTCTCTCTCTCTCTCTCTGTCTATCATGAATAAAAAAATAAAAATTAAAAAAAATCATAAAAATTACTATTCTCCTTTTGAGTTTATTCAGTCCCATGTTATTAATTGTTGTTTTGCTTGAATCCAGTTTTTCCATTAGTTTTGGAAATTCTTACCTACTTCAGTTTTATGATCATAAGGTTATCAGAAACCTGCACTCAAGAGGTTTTTTTCAGGGCACCTGGGTGGCTCAGTGGTTGAGCGTCTGCCTTTGCCTCAGGGCATGATCCCGGGGTCCTGGGATGGAGTCCTGCTTTGGGCTCCCTGCAGGGAACCTGCTTCTCCCTCTGCCTATGTCTCTGCCTCTCTCTGTGTGTCTCTCATGAATAAATAAATGAAATCTTTTTTTTTTAAGTTTTTTCCTATGCATCTCACTGAATAAGAAACACATTTGTAAGAGTATCAGTATAAATCCTAACGCAAAGGATAAGACTTAAAAATGGCCATGGTTAAAGATTTTATTAGAATTCATTATAATGCAATCAGCAAGGAAATTTTGCTATTTCTGTGACATACAACACTCAAGATAATAACAAATAAGGATATCAGGTTTCTAGGAATTTTATACATTTTTTTAAAACTCTTGCTTTAAAAGTCCCTACAAAAATATAATCTTAACAAAGTTTAGTATCACTTATTTGACAATGCTTCCTGTTTAACATACCAAATAAGTCTAATGTTTCATAAAATTCCTTAAGATTTCCAGGAGTCCCCTGGAACATCTCAGACTATAGTCAAAAGATTTTATTTTATAGAAAAGGAAAGAAAACTTCCAAATTCATTTTATGAGGCCAGCATTACCCTCACACCAAAACCAAATAAAGGCATCACCAAAAAAGAGAACTACGTGTCAATAAACCTGATGAACATAGATGCAAAAATTTTCAATAAAATACTAGCGACAGTACATTAAAAAGATCATTTACTACAATCAAGTGGGATTTGTTGCTGGGATGTAAAGGTGGTTCAATATTCACAAATCAACGAACATGATACATCACATTAATAAAAGAAAGGATAAGAACCATATGATCATTTCAATAGATGCAGAAAAATCATTTGACAAAGTACAACATCCATTCATGATAAAAACCTTCAACAAAGTAGGTGTAGAGGGAATATGCCTCAACATCATCAAGGCCATATATGAAAAATCCACAGCTAACATTCTAAATGGGGAAAAACTGAGAGCTTTACCTTTACAGTCAAGAATAAGACATGGATGTCCACTTTCACTACTGCTCCCTATAGTACTGGAAGTCCTAGCCACAGCAATCAGACAACAAAAAGAAGTAAAAGGCATCCAAATTGGCATAGAAGAAGTGAAATTTTCACTACTTGCAGATGACGTGATACTATATATAGAAAATTCAAAAGACTACCAAAAAACTGCTAGAACTGATGAACAAGTTATTAAAGTTGTGGGATCAAAAATCAACATGCAGAAATCTGTTGCATTTCTATACACCAATAATGAAGCAGCAGAAAGAGAAACTAAGGAATCAATCCCATTTACAACCGCACCAAAAACGGTAAAATACCTAAGAATAAACACCTAACCAAAGAGGTAAAAGACTTGTACTATGAAAACGATAAAACACTGATGAAAGAAATTGAAGAGGACACAAATGGAAAGATATTCCATGCTCATGGATTTGAAGTACAAATGTTGTTAAAATGTCTATGCTACCCAAAACAATCTATACATTTAATGCAATCTCTATCAAAATATCACCAGCATTTTTCACAGATCCAGAACAAACAATTCTAAAATTTGTATGTAAGCACAAAAGACCTTGATTGGACAAGGCAACTTTGAAAGAAAAACAAAGCAGGAAACGTCACAATTCCAGACTCTAAGTTATATTACAGTGCTGTAGCAAGCAAAACAGCATAATACTGGCACAAAAATAGTCACATAGATCAATATAGAACAGAACAGAAAACCCAGAAATGAACCCACAATTACATGATCAATTAATCTTTGACAAAGCAAGAAAGAATATCCAATGGCAAAAAGACAGTCTTTACAAACAAATTGTATTGGGAAAACTGGACAGCAACATGCAGAAGAATGAAACTGGACCACTTTCTTACACTATATGCAAAAATAAATTCAAAATCGATGAAAAACCTAAACGTGAGACCTGAAACCATAAAAATCCTAGGAGAGAACACAGGCAGTAACTTCTTTGACACCAACCCATAGCAACTTCTTTCTAGGAATGTCTTTTGCAGCGAAGGAAACAAAATCAAGAATAAACTATTGGGACTACATCAAAATTAAAAGTTTTTGCACAGAGGAGGAAACAATCCACAAAACTAAAATGCAACCTGTGGAATGGGGGAAGATATTTGCAAATGACAAATCTGATAAAGGGTTCTTATCCAAAATACATAAAGAACTTATCAAACTCAGAGGTGCCTAATTGGCTCAATTGGTAGGGCACGTGACTCTTGATCTTGATGTCGTGAGTTCAAGCCCCACATTGGGCGTAGAGCTTACAAAAACAAACTCATAAAACTCAATACCCCCAAAAAAACTGATCTAGTTAAAAAATGGGCAGCAGGCATGATTTGACATTTTCTAAAGAAAACATGCAGATGGTCAACAGATACGTGAAAATATGCTCAACATCACTCATTGTCAGGGAAAAATACAAATCAAAACTACAATGAGATATCATCCCACACCTATCAAAATGGCTAAAATCAGCAACACAAGAAACAACACATGTTGACAAGAATGTGAATAAACGAGGACCCTGCACTGTTGATGGGAATGCAAATTGGTGCAGCCACCCTGGAAAACAGTATGGAGCTTCCTCAGAAAGTACCCTGGGGCATCTAGCTGGCTCAGTTGGAAGAGCATGCAGCTTTTGATCTCAGGGTCATGAGTTTGAGCCCCATGTTGGGGGTAGAGTTTACTTAAAAAAATTTGTTAAATTAAATGTAGGAAAAGAATACAAAAATAATAATTCCAAAGGATACATACACCCCCATGTTTATACCAGCATTATCCATAATAGCTAAATTATGGAAACAGCCCAAATGTCCATTGATTGATGAATGGATAAAGAAGATGAGGTGTATATATATATTATACCACACACCATATATTATATATACACCATAATATACACATACACCATAATATATATAATATATACAACATAATATATATACAATAGAATATGCAATAAAATATTAACCATAAACAAGAATGAAATCTTGCCTTTGCAATGGCATGAATGGAGCTAGAGAGTATTATGCAAAACTGAAATAAGTCAGTCAGAGAAAGACAAATACCATATGATTTCACCTATATGTGTAATTTAACAAAACAAATAAGCAAAGGGGGAAAAAGAAAGATTGGGAAAGAGAGGCAAACCAAAAAACAGACTCTTAATTATAGAGAACAGCACTGTTGGTTTACCAGAAAGGATGTAGGTGCAGTGGAGGGGAAGAAATAGATGAGGATTAAGGGGTGTATTTATTGTGGATGACCACAGGGTGATGTATGGAAGTGCTGAATCATTATATTGTACACTTGAAACTAATATTATACTATATCTTAACTAACTGGAATTTAAATATAAACTTTAAAGAAAATTTTATTTTAGAATTTGATTTCGGGAAGTATGCCCCCCCAAAATCAAAATTTTTGACTAATTAAAATCACAGATCATTATAAAACATTTAATTACCCATTTAACAAAAGTGACAATAAAAGATACCAAAGACAAATACATAAAGTTACATAGCTATGAGCAAAATCTAGTTGGTTTTTTTGTTGTTATTTTGTTTTGTTTTTCAACTAAATCAAAGACTTGATAAACATAGGAAATTATTTTGGCAAAACAGATCCTTTGCTTTCTAGGCAGATAACTTTTAAAGATAAAAACATTTACAATTTATTATTAAGAGTAGATCAATAGTTTTAGAAAACTTTTTTCTTTTAAATAAGAGAAAACAAAAATTTTAATTTTTGCACCAGTGTATTTTTTATTTAAAACTCACTTACTTATGTAAATTTATTCTAATCTTAACCAGTACTGACCAAACACAAAATTCCCTTCTAAAGACTCCTTCTCTATAAATCTTCTACAACTTTCCTGTTTACATTCAGAATTTGTCCTAAGTTTTTCGTCTTTAATTAGTCTTATTTTAGAACAAAATTACTTTCTTTTCTCTCAACAAAAGTATATCCCCATTCCACATATTTTCCAAAAAAGAACACATATCTTACTTTGCTTAAATACAAAGTTGTTTACCTTATTTCTAGTAGTCTTTTTTTTTAAGATTTTATTTATTTATTCATGAGAGACCCAGAGAGAGAGAGAGGCAGAGACACAGGCAGAGAGAGAAGCAGGCTCCATGCAGGGAGCCTGATGCAGGACTCGATCCCGGGACTCCAGGAGATCCCAGGCTGAAGGTGGTGCTAAAGGGCTGAGCCACCTGGGCTGCCCTCTAGAAGTCTTATTGCATTTACTGGAATTCTTCATACTTACAAACCTTCATTTCTAGTGTAAACTAAACAGTGAGCAATTGAAAGATGGTTTGTTATACCAATATTTTTGGCTAGAAAATTTATGAAAATTTTTATAATTTCTAAACATGTATTTTTCACAGTACAGTTTTTAAATAAAGCACAAACCAAGTTTACTAATAAATTGTATTCATTTTAGTTTCTCTACAGTAAGACAGAAGTAGACAAACTAGTATTTAATATTTCATTATCTTATCTTACTTGGAAATGATCTAGATACTCAAACTTGGCTCATCATGTAATTTAGCAAAACTCCAAAATGTTTTGTAAGTTTACCCATAAATATAAACATTTTAATCTTATTTACATCTATTTAATATACTTGTTCTTAACAATTATGTTTAGATTACCTACAAAACTTCATGAGACATTTGACAAAGTCAACTATTATTCTAATTTTTTTGGACAAATTTGCAACAAAGACAAGTACCCATCTGATCTTCATTAAGCACAGGTAAAATAAGTTTTAACATTTAATGTATAACTCCAAAGAAAATTTTCTTTTAATTAAACCAACAACCTTAAATTAGCTTTAGTACTATCCCAGATTTACGTGAACTTGATAAAACATTTGAGCTAGTTTCTGACTTTTGGAATGCCCACTTCTTACAAGTGCTTGCCTTCAACCAACTAAATAGAGCTCTTATACAAGTGAATTTCAGCAATATCATCCGGAGGTAGAAAAAAATAAAACACATATAGACACATACACAGACAAGATGTAAACAATCTTTTAGCCTTTGTTCTTACTAATATTTGTGGGAAAGACATTAAAAGCCCAATTTCCAAATTCCTCCCCCTCTCTCCCTCTCTCTCTCTCTCTTTTTAAATGAAAACTGTTTCCTGGGGATCCCTGGGTGGCTCAGCAATTTAGCACCTGCCTTCAGCCCAGGGTGTGATCCTGGAGTCCTGGGATCGAGTCCCACGTCGTGCTCCCTGCATGGAGCCTGCTTCTCCCTCTGCTGTGTCTCTGCTCTCTCTCTCTCTCTCTCTCTCTCTCTCCCCCCCCCCCGTCTCTCATGAATAAATAAATAAAATCTTTAAAAAAAAAAAGAAAAGAAAATTGTTTCCCTAAAGTTCCTAGTTGTTTCTACCTCAAAGAATTGCTCTGAGGTCCTAGAAAAGATGAGGGCAGAAAATTTACATCACCAAGGCAGAGAGAAAGCACCTATATTTTGTCTGAGGTGAAGAGTTGGAACATATGGGTCTAAGAGGTGCTAGAGTCTGGGCACAAAAGCCATTCATTCCAGCAGTTTGTATTTCTTTTAACCCCTTTTATTTCTTCAGTCTCAGGCAACTGTAGACTGTATTTACATTATAAAGACAGAAGATTTATATTTCATGGTACAGAAAGAGTGCAAAATAGTGTTTTGGGGTTTTGTTTTTTTTTTCAGAGTTTCAGGGAAATTGTGATTTAAATTCACCTTCCTCTCTCCTGAGTACAGGATAATTTTGTTCCAATCTTGATCTTTAAAATATCCACAAACATTTCAGAGGAATAGGCAAGGTTGGGGATTGGCAGATAGATGAGGCTTGACTTCTTTCTGGAGTTCCATTTCTGGTTTTATGGAGATTTGTAAGATAATGAGTTGTTTTTAATTCCCCCCAAACAACTATATTACAGCCTAAATGTTATGCAATTGGCCTGACTTTTTAGCTAAATTTGCTTTGTTATATTAGGAAGATTTTTAACTAAAATTGGAATAAAAAGATTTTTGTCTGTGTAAAGGATTTCAATAAAAGCCCTCTAATTCTGTTAGTCCCTGAACATTGTTGGTTTTTTCTTTTCACAGATCATTTGTAGGAGGGACTAGGAGAAATTTTGGTCCCTTTTCCCTCTGAAGGGAAGGTAGCAAATAAGCCATTAGCCTTTTACATTTCTCTCTGAATTTTGTAGGATCTTTTAAAAGTAGAAGCTTATACTTTAAAAGATTTTGCCACTAAGGGTGCCTGGGTGGCTCAGTTGGTTAAGTGCTGGCCTCTTGGTTTTAGCTCAGATCATGATCTTAGGGTCCTCGGAATCAAGTCCTAGAGTCCTGCATCAGGCTCCTGGTTCAGTGCAGTCTGTTTGTCCCTCTCCCTCACCCTCTGCTCCTCCCTTCACTCATGCTGTCTTTCTCAAATACATACATACATACATATATACATACATAAAATCTTTAAAAGACTTTGCCACCATCCAAGAGGTACAAATTCTTTTGCAATGCGGTGGGGGGTTCTAATACACACATGCAAAGAACACTGCATAGGAATGCCTGAAGTTGGCAGAGCCCAATTCTCAATTCCTGGACTGTAGGAGCAAAACGAACCTTATTGCCAGTCTCATGTGCTTTTGTTAAATGTATTTCCTGGCTTTCAGCATCTATGTGAGCAACATGTACACTTTGAACCTAGAGATTAGAGCTGAATGTTCCCTGTAAGTCTTATAGGGCTGATGAGGTCCTATATAGGTAAATGAGGCCAAATTTTAAGGGAAATTTACATTGGATATGGACATTTGTTTCTGAGCCTTGAGCCTAGTTTCTGTGATCTTATCTTATCAAGGGAGTCCCTAAGGCTAGCCATTATACTACTAAGAAAATTGAGAGCTCTCTATAAAGAATATTTTCTTTAAAGTATGGCCAATTGAAAGGATTCATCATCTGGCCATTGACAAGTAGAATCTAACAGCAAATCAAACCAATAAGCCTTAATGGCTTAGCCAAAAATGCAAGATGCATCCAAGGGCAGAGGTGATACAGCCCGTGATCCAGAATTTTGCTCCCAAAATTAGTCTAAGAAAGTGAGGACCTTCATTGTACAGGTGGAAAGAATGGTGTGGTAGAAATGATACGTCCAGTCTGCCACAAAATTGTGAAATGCCTCCAGTCATAGGCCTGTTACTATGACACGTGTAGACAATACTGGAATGGGACTTTCCAGCACTAACAAGCAGCAAAGGCTTAGACAACAAAAGTTCCTATGAGCTGGAACCTCTCATGAGAACTGGCACAGCCAGACAGAAGAGAGAGAGAGTCGGAGTCAGTTCCCTCATCTGCTTGGCCACCAAAATGCACCCTGCTAAGTGCACTCTCCAATAGTGGAAACCAAAGAGAATATTCTCATGGTCACAAAGCCAAGCTCTTAGAACAGAGGAGATGAAGGGAAAATATATGCACATCAACAGTCTTGGCCAAGCCTTAGGTCCCTTGGAACCACACCAATACCTAAGAGGGTTGTTCCAGGGGGTTGGAGACGGTATGATGTTTTACAACATACCTCAATCCACTGAAGTTTTCTCTTTTTTAAATTATATTTAAGGTTTTTTCTAAGTTTTAAAAAAAATTTTAAAAATTTAAGTACAATCTACCCTCCAACATGGGGCTCAAGTTCATGACTCCAAGATCATGAGTTGATCTCGTGACCAACTGTAAATGAGCCGGCCAGGTGCCCACACAGAACTTTTCTTGAGGTTGGCAGATGACCTAGGGTCAGTATAACCTTTCCTATGACTTATCCTATCAGGGGAGTCTTCTTAAGGTGGCGAGCACTCTAACAGCTTTTAAGTACTTGACCTGTGCCCACCAGTTTTGTGGCTTAGGCTTCCAGGATGGCCCTTAGCAACACACTTCACCTCGTGTACACATCACATGACACATACAAAGACCATGGGAGGCAACAGATTAGTAACAAGAGAATACTCTATCAAATTTAACCAAAGCATTACTAGGACCAAGGAACTAGTTCCACACATATTTTTCTCCTACTAACCTAAATTTTGAAATAGAGAAAAAGACTCTCACCATTCTTGCTCCTTTGGACTCTGCAGACAGAGTCCAGGAGGCTGACATGGTAAGAAATCTTACCTTCTGCTAGCTGCTTGTCAGATGTCCTAAGCACCTCTCAGATGTAGCAGAGTCCAGGGCAAGAAGTGGCCAGCAAGTTAAAGTGATCCTGCTGACTGCCAGCTGTTGGGGAGGAAGACCTTCCTCTGTGCTATGGTCCTTCTAGCAGGCCTTAGAATCAAATTGGCATGAGACAGATTAACAGAAGAAAATCAGGGGTGCCTGCCTGGCTTAGGAGAACACATGACTCTCGATCTTGGGCTTGTGAAGTCAAGCCCCACATTGGGCATATTGCTTACTTAATTTAAACACACACACACAAACACACACATACACACACAGGAGAAAATCAAATTTAATAGTCGTGCATACAGGGAATCCACACAAACATGAAATTACTTTACCAGTTCACACAACTTTAGACTCAGGATTAATTTAAATCTCAGATATGGCTAAATCCAGGGGTACCATGATAACAACATGTCTCTCCACTCTGCTTTCCCATGTTCTGACTTTATTCTCAGGCAGATTCTCTGCTCCTAGAGAAGACAGTCTCTCACAGCTCCAGACTAATGTGAGAATTAAAGCCAACTGTCTCCAAAAAGAACTTTCCTTCTCCATAATTCTAACAAAATTTCCAGGAAAGACTTTGGCCTGGCTGGAGCATGTGACTATTCATGCGCTAAAACACAGGGTTCCTATAAGGAGGATGTGTGGAGCAAGATAGCTGATAAACCGCTTACCCATTACCTAAGAAAGGAGAGAATACAGTCATTTCTATATTATCCCCCAACAAACTTTTTTATCTTCCTTGTAGAACCCAGAGGGGAACAGGGAAAAACAAAATTCCCTCCATCCTCAGCTGCCAGTAGAATTCCCAAGATAAGATCAACTTCCCCAGATGACTTACATAAAAAACACTCCACACTTCTGGGCCCCTGAGAAAAACAACCAGACTAGCTATTATTCTGGGCTACAGGTGGAGATTAAAGATGGACATCCAGCCTGACAGAGGCAGACACTGGGAAGGCTTGAAACCATAGACTCCAGAGTCAGACCATCTGGGTTCCAATCCAGGTGTTCCCACTTACCAGCTTTGACACCTTGAGCAAGTCACCCTGCCTGGGAAGAAGTCCTCCCGTTGGCAAATGGTAATAACAATAATGATAGCGCCTAAATCAAAGTGCTGTGCAAGGGCCGTGTGGTCGTTCATTCAAGTGGCCACACAGGCTGAGGGCTGGGTGAGGTGTACCCACACATCAGAGTTGGGAGCTACAGCCAAAATGGAAAGACAATGAATGTCGCAGAAGCAAACATCCAACATCCACTTACCAATTCTGTGAAATAGTCTTTATCTGATAGCTCGCCCTCCTCCAGATCCCACTCAGTCTGGACAGGAGAGGCAGGAAGGATAAGATTTCTCTGTCTACTTCAAACACTGAGGTTGATACAATTTGTATTTAATTCTTCCTGCTGGGGCCAATCGGCTTATGTCATGTATTGAGAGAAAATCTATCTTCCTCTTCAAAAACATAACTTAGTGCACCATTAGGTCAAAATTTCAGCTAAAGATTGGTTTCCTGCAAAATGTCAAGTCAAGTGTCTTACTATTTATGACAGGACAGCTGTTGCCTCTTTTTCCAAGAAGGAATTAAAGGATCTTATTACCTTAAATGAAAATGACTAAAGCATGATTATTTTTCCTTTTAATCTTTTTTCCCCCAGTGGAAATTTACATAAGACGGAGCTGTAATCCATTCCTTTCATGCCGGCAGTGTGTCAGAAAATCTCTACTCTTGTAGTCCCCATGGCAGCAACCCTTAACCTGAGTCAAGGCTGCATTTGCCTCATGGAGTGGATTTGACTTTTAGCTGGTGAATGCAATCAATGTAGACAAGTGCATTGGATGACTCAAACTCGAGATTATTTCTGGTTTTGAATTCCATGTGTGTTTTGGCCCTCTTTTTTGGCTAAATTCACCCGGTGAATTCAAGTCTGTTTGTTACTTGATGTTGTGGTGAAACAGCCTGAGAACCCTCCGGGCATTTGGAATGCTGGCTTTCACGCCATCCTGGTGATGGTGCATTTTCCAGTTTTCTAAGAAGAGATGATGCTCCAGACTCACTTCCTGGATCAGTGAGGACATGCCCTTCGAATTGTTCTCTCAGTGGTGGACGGCTCTTTGTCAGCTCATCTTTTTTGTGATGTTCTGAAAAACACTGACCTGTAGCCACTGAATAGAGTTAACCCCTGGGGGGGGTGAGCTATTTTAAAGCTGACTGAGCACATCCAAATGGGAATTAGACCCATGATCTGCCCTGATGAGTGGTAACCAATGGAGAGACCATGCCCAGCGCTCTCAAGTACAGGTCAGGCTTTTCTAAATGGCAATTTAAAACCTCCATTTGTTTTCTGCTGTGAAAGACCCCATTTAAAGGATGAACAAACAAGCTACAGACTAGGAGAAAATATTTGCAAGTCATATATCTGACAAACGCCTTGTATGAAGACTATATAAAGGCCTCTCAAAACTCAACAAACAGTACAAAAACAAATAAAGAATCCAATTAAAGGGTACCTGGCTGGCTCAGTGGGTAGAGTTTGTGACTCTTGATCTCAGAGTTGTGAGTTCAAGCCCCATGTTGAGTATAGAGATTACTTTTTTAAAAATCTTTTTTTAAAAAAAGAATCCAATTAGAAAATGGCCCAAAGACATGAACAAATATCTCAAAAAAGAGGAGACACAGATGGTAAGGAAGCTCAAGAAAAGTTAGTGAACATCAGTAGTCATTAAGAAAATGCAAATTAAAACCACAATGATGTATCCCTACACACCTATTCAAATAGCTCAGTAAAAAATAAGGATAATATCAAGAGTACCTGGGTGGCACAGTCAGTTAATCATCTGACTCTTGGTTTCAGCTCAGGTCATGATCTCAGGGCTGTGAGACTGAGCCCTACATCAGGCTCCATGCTTAGTGCAGAGTCTGCTTAAGATTCTCTCTCCCTCTTCCTCTGCCCTTCCCCACCTCAAATAAATAAAAATAAATCTTAAGAAAAATAGGGATAATATCAAATGCTCACGTGAACACAGAGAAACTAGGTCTCTCAGACATTGCTAGCGGCAATGTAAAATGGTACAACCACTATGGGAAACAGTTTGGCAGTTTCATATAAAACTAAACATGCACTTACCATAGAACCCAGCAACCACAGTCCTTGGGCATTTATCCCAGAACAACGGAAACTTATATTCACAAATGACATGTACACAAATGTTCACAGCAGCCTTATTTATAATAGCAAAATACTGAAAACAACTGCAATGTCCTTTAATAGGTGAGTGGTGGAACAAACTCGTATATCCATGATGAAACACTCACCACCAACGAAAATGAACCATTGGCACACGCAACAACCTGAATGGTCCTTGGGGGCATGATGTTAATGAAAAAAAGTCAGCCTGTAAAGGTCACATGCCTTTTGAAGTATGATTCTACTTCTGTAACATGATAAAAAATGACAAAACCATAGAAATAGAGAATAGCTTCATGGTTGCCAGGGATGGGAGAAGATAGGGAAGTGGGAATGCAAGAGGCAGTGTGAAGGAGTTCTTCCCTGGAACAGTTGTGCATCTTGATTGTGATGGTAGTTATAGGAATCTACACATGAATACAATTACATAGACGCAAACACACTCACTTCAAAAATGATAAGAACAAAATGAGATCTGTAGTTTAGTTAATAGTAACATACCAATGTCAGTTTCCTGGTTTTGATATTGTACTACAGCTTGATACCACCACTGGGGAAGCTGGGTGAAGAGTATATGTGACTCTGCTATTTTTGCAACTTCCCATGAATCTATAATTATTTCAAAATTAAAAGTTACAAAAAACCCTTTATTCAGCATTCCCCTTTATTTATTTGCTAAATCATTTATTCATGGTATTAATTCTAATGGTAACCATCGAGTCAAAAAAAACCCACAAAACCCAAAAAACCAAACCCTCAAATACACAGCAGATCTCCTCGCTTATTCTCAAAGCATTGCTGAGAGCTGTCTTCGGCCTGCCCATGATCCATCTGGACACTTGTCTTACACTCCATCTCTGACAGAATTGAGGGTGGATGTGATTGTCCTTTGTGGGCAGGGCTGCATCTAGAGCATCCTCCAGGCTCTGAAGACTCACTCTTGGTCTGTCATCCATGAATTTATCCAAATTCTCAAAGGACTTTATCTTTTCAAACATTGCTACTTCTAAAGTCATGGAATTCCGAGTGTTTATCCCCATTGTTTGAAAACACACTCAGGATTTGTGATTCTTTTAGCCTTTTGAAACTTCATGGGTGCCCCTCTTATCTGAGTCTTGAAATTTGGTGAACAAGTTCATTTACAGACATATTTTCTATGTCTTTCGTGAATTCATAGCATTTGCTTATTTCTTCAAAGCTTTGGTCTTTCCATCCTTGAATTCATAGACTTTGAGCTCTTGCTCAAATGTAGGTTCCTCTTAATAATTTAGTTTACCTCTTCTGATGCATCCTCTGCATGTCCTTCCTTGAATGGTGGAATGAAAACACACATATTCCTGCAAGTGCTGAACTATCTAGATGCTGTACAAGATACGTGAAACTGAACTTTGAGTATCCAGAACCAATGAAAGGCTCTTTGACATGCTAGTTTTAGAGGTATAAATTTTTCCTCTAGACTTTTTTCTTGCCTTCTACTTTTTTACCAATTGAAATACACATAAAAGGAACACTAAGGGCAGCCTGTATCAAAGGAACTGAGAAGCTGTGCCTAAGAACCTCAGGCACTGGGGAGAAATGTTTCCTACTTGCCCATCGCAGGCAGAGAGAGTGAAAGAGGAAAGATGAAGGTAGCAGACATTTACATAATGACATCAACATATTTAGCTGCCAGCTGTAAGCCCTCTTCATCTCTTCTTTCACCTGCTCCTCAAAGTATGAGTCCCAGAGCGATCCCTGGGTTTGGTGGCCCAAGGACAACTCAGAAAGTAACCACAGTTTTCCTTTTGTTTCTAATGCTCCCCAGAATAACGAGCAGGATTTTCTTATCCTGATAAGAAACACACAGTGCAAATATTTTTAGGAAATAATCTACAGTTAATATTATATCCGTTTTCTGATTGGCAGCTGATAGCCATCCTTTTATGGTTTGATTTGTTTACCTCTGTCCACTTTTAAAGTGTTTTTATACATTTGCCTATCACACACTTTCTCTCCTCTGCTTACTCAGTTGTTCACTCCTTTCATGTTATTTCTCATTTGCTTACTACTGACAAGTCCCTGAGTTATGCCCCAGGGCACACCACAAATAGAACTATGACTAGTCCCTGCACTCAGAAAGAAACCGACATTTCCTAAGTGGGACACATGACCCAGCCCAAGCCAATTAACACATCCCATACTCCTGGCTACAGTGATTGGTTCACAGCTGGCAGGTGTCCAAAGACATCCAATCAGACCCCTCAAGGGCTTTCCTGTGAAAGCCCCATGACAAGAGGAAGCTTTTCTCTTTCTCTCTGTATTCCTAGCATGTGGAAGAGCCTGTGACATACAGTGAGCCCTCAATAAATTTTTTTTAAAGATTTAGTTGAGCGAGAGAATGTCTGAGGTGGAGGAGGGGCAGAGAGACAGGAGGAGCAGAGGGAGATGGAGAGAGAGATTCCCCAAGGTGACTCCCTGCTGAGCAGTGAGCCTGATGGGGGGATAGATCCCAGGACCCTGAGATCATGGCCCAAGCTCAAACCAAGAACTGGACACTAAGCCAGCTGAACCCCCCCAGGCACCCTTCAATAAATATTTTTGAATTATTTAATTCTATTATTTTCTTTTCCATTATACAAGAAATCTGAGAGGACAAGGCTAGTGCTGCCATCTTGCCACCACAGGGAACCTGAGACTCAGCCAACAGAGCACAAGCCACACAGAAAGGCAAGACACATGATTATATCTGAGCCCTGAATCTTGCCATGCCTGAAATCAGAGTTGCCCTTGCTCTTCTCTGAGCCAAGAAGTTTCTGTTTTGCTTATTCCATGTCTGGTTGGGTTTATGTCACTGTTTACTGACCAAGTCCTAAATGAAAAAATTAAAAGAAAGATTATGCCCCAGCCTTAAACTGGAACATTTCAGCCTCTTGGAAAGGGAAATATGGAGCACAGGCACAGGGATTTGAGTTTGATGGAGTTGCTTTTCATGATAATATGCTGATGCCAGTGCGGGAGGAGTGATGGCAGCAGGCATAGAGAGAACACTGGCAATGGTGATGGTGCTTATAATAATGGTGGTGAACCTGGTGATGTTGGTGATGTTGCTAATGATGGTAATGGTGGTAGGGCTGGGATGCTACAGTGGTGGCCATGAGCACATTAAAAGTGACTCTCTCCCTGTCTCTTCCAACACTCACCACCACCATAAACTGACCTTACCACTGCTTCCAGAATAAGAAATCTTAGAACTGAAAGAAACCTCAAAAAATATCCAGTCCGGCCTCCTGCTTGAAGGCAGGCCAAGCTATTGTCTTCACTTCACAGAGGAAACCACTAATGCACAACATCTTTGAATGATCTTCCCAAAGCCATCCTGGTGAGCCAGGTACACGGCTTTCACCAGCAGAAATCTACCCACTTATTCCTCAGTTTTCATTCCCAATCACCTGCAGCGTAGACCCCACAGCAGTGGTTGTTATTCCTGGGCATACATTAAAATGGAGTTTCCCATATCAAAGTCTCAGCCCCATTCCTGATTGCCTGAATCAGCCTCTGGGGATGGAGTCTGTTATAAACTGAACTGTGTCCCCCCAGGATTCCTATGTTGAAGTCCTAACCCTCAGTATCTCAGAATGTGATTATATTCAGAGATGAATCTTTAAAGAGGTAAAGTTTAAAATGAGGTCTTTAGGATGGACCCTAATCCAATCTGATTGGTATCCTTATAAGAAGAGGAAATTTGGACATAGCTACAGAGGGAAGAGCATATGAAGACACAAGGAAAGATGATTAACTACAAGCCAAGAAGAGGTCTCAGATGGAATCAATCCTGTTGACAATTTGATCTTGAAACTTCTAGCCTCCAAAACCATGAGAAAATAAATTTTTGTTTACATAGTCTGTGGTACTTGGTCATGGCAACCCTAGCAAATTGATATAGGGTCGGTGCATTTCTTAATTCTCCCCAGTTTACTCTAATGTTTACTCAGTGTCAAGAATAATTGCCTTATAATGTAAACTTATGTTCCCCAGCCCTCATCAAGACACTGGCCCACACTTTACCAGTCTAACCATAGCTCCAACTCCCCTATAAAAGCCGCCCACCTGTCAGAACCTTCAGCACACCATCTCTTAAGAAGGCCATGCTAGTTCTTGGCACCTCTCACTTGCTCCTTTAGTTATTCCCCAACCCCAAAGTCTTCACTTCTCTCTTCCCCCAAACCATATGCAATTCAAACTTTTATCAAGCATTTGCTAGACAAGGTATTACGATGCTTAACCAAGTAAGATATTTTTAAAGAAAAGACTTTCAGGGACCTTTGCTCCTAAACAAGGTGGGGAGGAGTAGAGGTGAGAGTTCAGCTTCATACTACACCTCTCAAGATACACCCACTGGGAACTTACTTTAACCACTTATTTAAAAGCTTGACTCTAAGTTCTCAGAAAGCTAGAGTGGGAATTTCTCTTTTTTAAGATTTTATTATTTATTTATTTATTTATTTATTTATTTATTTATTTATTTATTTATTTGAGAGAGAGAGAGAAAGAATGTGAACAGAGGTAGGAGGGGAGGCGAAAGACAAGCAGACTCCATGCTCAGCATAGAACCCAATCCCATGACCCTGAAGTCATAACCTACGCTGTAACCAAGAATCAGACCAGATGTTTAACCAATGGAGCCACCCAGGCACCCCTAAAGATTTTATTTTTAACTAATCTCTATACCCAGTGTGGGGCTTGAACTTACAACCTCGATATCAAGAGTTGTATGCTCTACCAACTGAGCCAGCCAGTTGCCTCTAAGTAGGAACTTCCACCATTGGCCAGGAAGGGAGAAAGTCCTGTGTTCAGGGAATGCACCATGAAAGAATTGGTAAATTCACCTTGACAGTCTTTGGGCTATGTTCTCAGTTCCCATGCACAATTTGCTTTGTCCCAGACTACCTTGCTACTCTACCAACTGATGCTAGTGAGAAGGTAAGCCCTGCACTTGGAAAAACCCTGCTCAAATCCCAGCTCCTTCACTTCCTAGCTATCTAGAAGAGTGTCCTAACCTTGAGAATATCCAGAAGGGACTACTGGGTGTTCTTTTGGTGCAGTGTTGGACTTGACTTTGTACTGACCAGGCAATTTTCATCTCTGCAGGGGCAGAGGTTAACTTGTAAATTTAGGTTCAGTAAAGATGCAAATCATTTAACTCTGGTGGAAGAATTAGCTCCAAGGGTTATGGTTTATGGCTCTGTTGGACATTAACCAGCTTTCTATCTAATCCAGTAATCTTTCTGTATTAATTTCCTCCTGCTGCTATAACAATGTACCACATCTTCGGGCTTAAAACAACATAAATTCATCTTAGTTCTAGAAACCAGAAGTCCAAAATCAGTTTTACTGGGCTAAAATCAAGTGTCAGCAGGGTTGGTTTCTCCTGGGGGCTCTAAAAGAAGATGTGTAGCCCTGCCTTTTCCAGCCTCTAGGGTCACCTACATTCTGTAGCTTGTGGCCTCTTCCTCCTCCATCTGCAAAGCACATCACTCTAGCCTCTGCTCTTCCGTCTCTCACTCTGATATTCCTGCCCCCCCCCATATAAGGACACTTATGAATATATTGGGCTACCTAGATAATCTGGGATAATCTACCCATCTCAAAATTCACAACCTAATTACACCTGCAAAGTGCTTTTTACCTTTAAGGTAATGTACTCATAAATTCCAGCATCGGAACATAGACGTCTTCGGAGGATGGAGGAGCATTTTCCAGGCTACCATACCATCCTTATATTTCTTTGTTAAATCACCTGCATATACCCAAATTCTCTAATGCTCTTTGGGTAAGCTTTAACATCTTACTGGTTCTTGCACTAATTAATGACTCAAATAAAATCTTTGATATGATACAATTTGTACTTTAATTTAATTCGATTAATTTAATATGTACCTGAAGATTATAATGTGTATTTTTAAAAATTACATTTAGCATAGCTCTGTGACCCCAGACAAGTCACTTAACCTCTCCAAGTTTTATACCTCTGTAAGAAGGATGAAATAAATAATACTATTACTTAACTTTGGGGGTTGCTGTGATAGGGAATAAATGAGACAATGTATGTAAAGCAATTGGTTTAGGGCCTCGTGCATCCTAAGACTTCAATGAATGTTAGATGCTGACGTTGATAAGAACAAGTGCTCTGGCTCTCTGTATCTCCACCTCCCTAATACCCAAATGCTGTGCTCAGCACTCCCTGTTTCCTCTGCAGCTCTCTAGCTTTAGGACCAGTCACCAAACAACAGCTACTTTTATTCAGTTTGCAAAAAAGCACCCTCTCTAGGTGAAAAAGGCAATGCAACTCCAGCCAGAACACCTGACTTGGCAAAGGGGTGTTGGCTGGTTTTCAGTCTCTGCCTGCCTTTCCCCTTTCCCCTCTATGGGACACACAAACTGTACCCACAGTGTAGGGAGTCTCTACGATTTTAAAACTAATTGATTCTGGTGATTATCATAAGAAACACTCCATATTGTTCTCTAGACAGAAACAGAGTGATGTAATAATCATCTGAGCGGAAAGGCAGGACTTGTCTTTGTATTGATTTCCTGCCAAAACATGGCACATTGCATCAGACAATTGCTAGGAAACTTATTAGCCTCAATAATGTTATTCTTGCACACACACACACACACACACACACACACACCCCAAAACTAAACTGAACTAAATCTGCCCAGACAATGGACAGTCATCATTCAACAGACTACCAACATTTCGTCCCCGGGCGTATATAACCCTGGATGAAACTGCACAAACTTAGTAAACTACAGTTACAAACACATTGAACATAGAACTGCTTAAACTCAGTGTCATGTTTACACAGTTAATATGTAAATGCACTATGTAAATATGTATACTCACTCTATTCCTTAAGAAAAAAAAAAAAAGACCAATGCTTAAGATGACCAAAGCAGCCTTGCCACTCAATGTGCGGTCTGGATCACCAACATCTATAGGACCTGGTTGCTGGTTAGAAATGCAGAGTCTCGGGCCCCACAGACCTGCTGAATCAGAAACTGCATTTTAACAAGAGCCCCCAGGCAATTCAAATGCACATCAAAGTTTGAGAAGCTCTGTGCTAAGAACTTCTGAGTGAAAGCGGTGGGTGGTAATATCTTTCTGAATAGCTCTCTCTCTTTGTAAGGAAAAATCACACCGTTGCTACAAACCAGCAGGGATGTCAGGGAAGGGAAGTCACTGAATCATTCTTTCTACAAACATTCATTAGGGCCTGTTGTGTGCCAGGTACTATTCTAGGTGCTGAGATACAGCAATGAAAAAAAAAGAAAAAGAAAAATCCCTGCCCTGGAGGGTCAAATGAATAGTCCATACGTGTCAAGAGGTGATAAATACTACAGAGTAAAATTAAAATGGGATGGGGAGGGTGACATTTTTGCACTTTTTAAAAAATTTTAAATCTTTGTTTTCACATTTTTCTTTCTTGTTGCTTCCAAAAGGAAAGGAGAGCATAGTTCTGCGATTTTTGCACTTTTAAACAGCATGGTCAGATGATATTTGTGCAAAGAGCCAAAGGAAACAAAGAGACAAGCTTTGCAAATATTTACTGGAATAGCATGGCAGGTAAAGGGAACAGTACATGCAAGCCCCGGGGAGGAGAAATAACAGCATGTGTGTATGTGGATAAAAGTGATCCACTGATGAGTGCCGGAGAGGAAGAATTGCTGATGAAATTCTCGAAGGTGGAGGATGAGATGGAGCACACCAGGGAGTCCAGCCTGATAAAGGAGCATGGAGAGTCTGACCAGTAATGCCGGAAAAGGTCGAACATATGTGTCCAACGTGAGTAACCTGGTAAATAAAGTAACAGAGCTCCCAGAGGTTTCCTCCAGTGTCTGTGATTTTTCCCTGAAATAGGAATCAAGTTAATGGGTTGAGAGAGAGAAGAAATAAATGCTACAAGTATAAGCAGGAGGATAAGGTCTGAAATGGCACGATAGAAGACAGAGTGAACAGACCAGGGAAGTGCAGGTTTGTTGAGCAACACTAATTCTTCCTGGTGACACATCGACATCTTCTTGACACTATCCTTCAGGTCTGGAGATGAGGAGAGCGTTGGGGGTTGGCAGGGAAGGAAGGGGTGGCCTTCCCCAGAAGACAGGGAGCTCCTTCTTGATTCATTGAACCTGCAACTGGAAATGCCTAGCCTAGCATTGGAATTTCCCTGGAGAAGGGGGCTGCTAGAAGCAGGAGCCAAGCTTCAGGGCCCCATCCTGGAACCTTCCCTGAGTTGAGATTCTAGACACTGTCACTTACTACTCTGTAGTAAGAGACATTCCCCACATGAGAATTGGTCCTCCCCACAAGTGGGAATGTCTTCTCACTTCTCTGAGTCGTACCCCTTTGTCTTCAGGCTTTCCTAGTGCTATTACCTCTGCTGAGACGTTTCCTCTTCCTTTTCCAAGCCAAGGAAATGGTCCTGGTCTGCTGCTCGAAGATATATACTTTAAATATCCCAATAACTGGCTGTGTTCACCATTCATTCATTTATCCCATCATTCATTCATGAAATACTAGTAAGGAGCATTAGGAGAACAAATGGGATAAACCCAAGTTGAAATACAAGTTCTGCCGCTTACCAGTTGGGTGAAATAGACAAAAACAGCTGTACCAGAAAGTTTCTGACTACTCCAAGGCTGTTTTCTCTTCTGCAAAACAGAACCATTAACAATCTTCCTCATAGGGCTGTGTAAGAAGTGAACTAATCAAGTTAACCCACAAAGATACTTAATGCAGTGCCTGGCACATAGTAAAAACTCAGTAAATACTAGGCATTATCAGTCACAAAGACATTTTGCTAGGCACTGTGTTAAGTGCTGGGAATACAGAGATAAAGTGGGTCACTTGTGTTTCACACATCTCACGTTGTAATGAGGGAAACAGCATCTAAACCGATACACTACATTGTGATGCGGTTAGGTAAGAGCTATGCCAAAGAAATGCATACAGTTACTACTGACGTGTAATGAAGCAAAAGATTTCATTGCACCTTGGGAAGAAGAGAAGTCTTCCTGGGGTGATATTTGGAACAGTCATCCAATGACTAGATGTTTGCCAGATGGAGAAGGGGAAGGGCATCCCAAGTTGAAGGAACAACATGGCACCTTGAAAGGGCAGTGTGCCCATGAAGCTGTGAGAAGCCACAGTCATTGGAATGGAGGGGACATGGAAAAGAAGAACAGGAGGTGAAGCTTAAGAGGCAAAGGTTCTCATGTGGGGAGGACCAAGTTTGCCACACTAGCCCTTCTAATGTGATCTTACAAGCAAAGGGCAACTGTGCTGAGATTTTCAGGCAAAAGAACAAGATCAGGATCTTGGCATTAGAATGGAATGTAGATAAGAGGAGGAGCAAGACTGAGGAGA